>NW_009929276.1:11810-30572 GCF_000696875.1 Nestor notabilis
GCACTGAGTACCTCCCTGGAGCTCTGGGCAGTGAAAGGGGTGCAGCCCCTATGCTGCATAGTGGTTGGGAGCCCCACAGCATTCCCTGGCTCAGCCACTACTGGAGCCATCATCCTACTGCTGAGTATTGCTATTGCCATAGCAAACCCCCAAACCAGCCATATTGCCATTTTTCACAACCATTTTCTTCTGATTAACCTAGCACATTATTCCTCCATTCGTTGTCTTCTGCCTTGAATACTTGTTTATTGTCCCCATAGTTCTACCCAGGTGTTCCTACACAGAAACATGGACACATGCACTACATTATGTGTGCACAGTAAATCCAATGCTTCTGGGAAGCAGCAAATGCTTCCCTTCTGGTCTGCAGATACTCAGTAAGTTCAACACCTCTGGACAAGTCCAACTGGCTGTAAATGTGCAAATCTATATTGCAGAGTATGTGCTGTAGACCTAGCATTTTTTGGAAACACTGCAAACAGTATGCAAGTGCTGTGTCATTGATACATGCAAATACTGTAAGTCCATCCAGCGTTTTCTGGAAACTGCATAGCTCTAATGAATGTCTCACAACTGCATGGTAGAATTTCTCCATGCGTGCAAGTCAGATGAATCTGGCAGTTCTGGACATGCAGAAGCAGCTATGTGTTTCTTGTAATACATGCAGAAACCTCTGGAAAACATGAAATAGTCTCAAAACCTGGCTGCACACAATATCTGAGTTGAAAAGATGCATTTGAGACCCAGCATACAGAGCAGCCCTCAATCTGCAGAGCTCTGCATAGCTATAGCCTTCAGATCCGATTTCTCTTCATCTTCCATGTGCAGCTAATAGTTCTGCCATGCTGTCCTTCTCAAACCTCTACTTTTATCTGCATCAGGGCCCCAAGTTGGCCAGGACTTGGAGGCAGAATTGCCCCACTCTTTCTGGAAAGTGAATGCACCAAGAGACACTCAAAGGTTTCCAATTTCTAAAGCAAGATTTTATTAGAATACAAACTCATAAACTAGAACAAGGCATCTCTTTAAATTGAGTTAGCTCAGACTACCAGGTGAAGTAGACTCCATGAAATGGTTTGAATACAATCTCCTCCCTTCCCATCACACCCGTTACTACATTCCTGCTCTCTAGTCCTGCAATTCTTAGTGGCTTCCTGGGTTTGAACAACTGCTGCCATCTCCTCTGTTTCTCAGATAAAACCTCATCTTTCCAGCACTGTTCAGACTTGGCTTGGCTCTGTTGTTGGGAGCAACTCCCTTGTTCCCTTCAGAAGCCGCCTGCTCCATGCAGCAGGCTCCCAGCTCAGTTCACCTCCTTCCCACCACTTCTTCACCCCACGCACAGTCAGCAAGGCTTTTCTCCCACACACAATTACTTCGGGGTGGGAAAAATTCCCCAGCTCCTCAGAAAAGTGATAGCTTGTGCAGCGAACAGGACAGCACAAACTCTAGCCCCTCTGTTGATGTGCTCCCATAATAGACAAGCTCTGAGCAGACAAATCTCACTGCTCTGCTGTCAGCCCCACTCTCATCTTCCATGCCACCCCACCCCGAGACATGCCTTCCTGTTCCTGTGTTTCATACAAAAGCCCTTCTCTGTAGAAAACCCGAAAATGCTCTTTCTCAAGGAAACCCATTGGAGACATTGTATGTGAAGTAAGGATTAGGCTGGTGAGTGGAATCAGGAGTGCTTCAGGTTCACATCCAGTTTCACCATTCTGGGAAGAGCCACAGATAGTCAGTGTGGCCTACAGTGAACAGAAATACTTAGGAAGTTGTCCAGGTATCATTGCACATGCTAAAAACACAAGTCAAGACAAGTAAAAGCTGGTAGCACAGGAGAAAAATGAACCCTTGTAGCCAAGTGAGAGTAGCTGTGTTTAGTTTGTTTTTCCTGCTCATTCTAGGTTCATGTTCTCACTTCCTTGAAAATTAAAAAGGTATGAGAGCTAAACAAGTAGCAGTGACATCCACACTGAGCCATAGCACCAGGGAGTGCAGGTAGGACACTGTGATACGTTTTGGTTGCTTGGCGCAATCAGACCAGGAAAAAAACATATTTCTGGCACTTATTTTAACTGCTGGGGTTGGGATACACCTCACTTATTTGTAGCCGTTGGAAAACTGGATAAATGATGTAGGCTGATTCATGATTCTTCTACCTCTAGTGGGCCATGGTCACGTGCGTTGGTCACAGAGAATGAGCCTTTGACTGGGCACATTCTGTCTGCAATTCTGTGAGCTGGCTCCCATCCCACTCAGAGTGTCTTCCCACAACTCATCCTCTCTTCACTTTGCTTTTTGTGGCCCAGAAGAGCTTACACTTCCAGGGATTCAGCTGACAGGTAGCAAGTAAATAAACCGACAAGAAGAGAAGCACAAGGTGAGGAAAAGAACAGCAGACAAGTATGTTAGCTCAAAGGATTTTTTTCTTTTTAACCATTGTTGTAATTTAAACACAGGTACTACAGTGCTGAGGATGAAATAGGTATAGGATTTAGTGGCAGGACCACAAGCTCTGGGAAATTACAAACTCCTGTAAATCCAGATTTCTAATACAAACAGAATTATTTCAAGGTTTTCAGCTCTATCATTTCAGCCTTAGACACACTCAAATAGGAGAGAATAAGGAGTCCATTGGAGTGATACTGAAATCAGTTTGGGCCAATCAATTTACTTAGTGTGCAATATCTTTTTCTATACATATCATTTATGCTGGCAGCGACCAGCAGATAGATTGGACGTAGACACCTTTGCTGCTTCTCTCTGTTTTTCTTATGTGTCTTTATAAATTAATGCATGCATATAAAAATAGCAGTATTTGTTTTGATTCTAGAGATAAATCTAAAGTCTGCACTTCCTTTTGTTCTCCAAAATGTATTACATCACTCAGTCCTCTGCTCCCCAGTTATTCTGAAGAAATGTCCTTTCCTTTCATGTGTGAGCTAGGTGATGCGCTGCAGTCAGAGGGAGACAAAAAAAATGGATCTAAAGAATGTTGAAATACAGCTGCAAAACTGGGCAAGTAATGTATGTTTTCCAGTCAGAAAAAATCTCACTTCAAGAGTAATAGCTGAGGTGCCCTGATACCAGTTTTCCTTTCGACCAAGAAGTATGTTAAATCTATTGGGCAGCAGATAAAATGTCAGTTTTATAGGTGTCTGTTAAAATTGTTCATCTGATAAAGCTGGTACAGTCTTAAGTATTTGCCTTTGCTTGGCTAAAATAACTACTCAATTAAGGTTAATCACATTTGATGGGCTTGAAAATTCTTGTAGTTTTTCTATATGCAACACCCCTGCCAATCTTTTTCTGGGACTGCAAAGACAAGTGGAATGAAAGCAGTAGACAAACAGGAATACCATCAGGTTACAAGGTAAGACAGAAAGGTCTAAAAGAGCAAAGGATATACTCAATTTGTTTTGATGGCAAACAACCTGTCGACCTATGGAAAAGCCCAGGTGGTAGACTAGATAGGTGCATTTCCTAGGGGTGCTTACCTAAGCAAATCACTGGAGGAATGAACTGTTGTGGTAGTTACTCGCATTGCACCTCTCCACACTTACCTGCGTGGCTCAAAGGGAACTTCTTCCACATTTTGATTGTGGCCTGTCCTGAGAGCCCTCACCAGGAAAACATCCTACACCCTTACCCAAAGCTGTGTGTCCTCCTCAATGCCCCATGCGCCATTTTCTGTGCCTGCCATGTGTCTTTTTCTCCTTACTCTGAAGAATGTGCCAACACACAGTTTGGGAACAGCTTCTCAGTCTGGAGAAATGATCCCAGGGGCTATGAAAACCAGGAGCAAAGTCCTCTTCTGGGATCAGGCCAGTGCTTATGTCACTGCCCTTGTTTGTCTCCCTTACTTGAAGCCACTGTCAAAGTTTCCATCTCTTTCCACAGAGGCATGGTGAGGTCTTCTTAAAGGGATGGTCAGAGACTGTGCAAGCTGCTGTAGCCCTTTGTTTCTTCATGTCTCTAAAAAGATCTCTGGAGATGTTAAAACTTTATAACCCTAGCGAAGAAAAGGACTAGGAGGAAAGCCAAGAGGATGATTTGGACCCACTCCAGAAGATGGTTTGCTAACATGGACAGGATCTGTCACATGGCTGCCAGCCAGGACTTACTTTCCCGCAAGACGTTTTGTTACATAGCATGCACAAATACACAGAAGTGCCGAACACCTGAAACTACATTTGGTGTCACAGGGAGATGGAGATGCTCTAAAACTCCCACAGGTTGGCCCAAGCAAACATGTCCTGCAGAAATAGAGGGTTTCCTTTAAACATTTATTTTCAGAAGAATCAGAAGCAATCGTTTCCTTTCCATCTTCCTCTGAGATTTTCTTTATTTTTAGGTAGAAGTAAACTTTAGCTCTTCCCTTCTGTGGGGAATCTATCTCACATGACCACTGTCTGTTTCTTCAAGTCTCCAGGTTTTCAAATTCTCTGCTTTGTGTATATTCTGCAAATTAAGAGACTATTTCTGCCTTGAGTGCCCCAAGGCACTGTATTACCCAAAGTGCCTCACAGCTGCAAACATTTAAGTTACCAACACCTACCTACAGGAAAAGCAGAAATTTCATTTCAAGGTTAAGGCATAATATTCCATCCCTGGCAGAAATCTAAAGACTTTTCAAAATATGAAAATGCCATAGGAAAAAACAGTGGGCATGTTCCCAACCCTCCCACAGTCAGCACTGGAAGTCCCAGACACATGGCTGGGCCCACAAGGACATCTTTCAGAGAAACTTTCATCCCCAACAGCCAGCTGCTGGAGATATGCTAAAGAAAATGACAGCCAATCAAAGATGTCTGGGACAGGACTCACCTCATCTAACTAACCAACTTAAAAGATAGGTATTTAGTTTAACCGAAGTACTTTTGGGAAAAGAAGAAATGAAAGCAGAGCTGTAAGTCCCTCTCTACTGATGGACATAATACAGGGAGCTCAGGGCTGTTGCCTAACAGTGAGTGGACAAAGTTTTTTGGGATGAATCCTACCCTAAGGCAATTTCTCCAAGAGTCTCACATGTGTTGATTCTTTCTACTTAAATTCATCACAGTAAATTGAGATCATAATTCTACAGTAAGCACAAATAAATTAATTCGTCTGCCCACAGAACCCACCTGGTTTCCCTAGAATTCTGGATTGGTTTCTGTCCCTGTCTTAAGGCCTTTTGATAGAGGGATTCTCTGTATTTATAAGTTTCCTGGCTTTCCTTCCATATGCTTAGCACCATTCCTTTGACACTGGTTTAGCATAGTGTTGGGTTTAGCATTATTACTATAAAAGGGAATAGTATAAAAAGCTGTATCTGCCATTTACTAGAATGAGTAAAGCTGAAATTTGTTTGACTGACCTGGAATTTTTCCCTTCTTGCAAAGCATCATTTTCATCAAAAAAGTGATAGAGCTCAACTAATCCCAGCAATAAAATGGTTGCTATTGAATGCCATGGTAGCTTTTGAAACAAGAAAACCTCTTTCTGTGTTCACTGCAAAAGATTAAGAGACTGTCAGGTTTGAAAAGTTGTTGGCTCTGCTTAATACTTGCTAAGCACAGTTTAGACTGTTTTATTCATTTATACTCCCTCACTTGTCTCCTTCATGTGTCTTGTATAATAATTTCCAAAGTCAGAAACAAAAAAAAAATAAAAACACATCAGCTAAGATAAAATGGCACAAGATTAAAAACTCTTAGCAGCCATCGAACCTGGCGAGAAAGAACAAAGAGGTTTAAAAATCACCATATTTTACAGCCTTAGAATGCCACATATTAAATATAGATTTTGCTGATTATATTGTTACGCATTCCATTGTTCCCATGCCATTGGCCTTCAGGACTTTATTACTTATGTAATTCCAAGATCTGACACAGTTAGAGTGAAATGCATCTGATCTCAATGAATGGCATCAGATGAAAAAAAGTGGATTTTAGGAGAAAAAAGTACCGTTTAATTTTACTGTGAGTCCATTGATTGTTGACAGATGTTACCATTCCCATTTAATTATTCTTGATTAATTTAAAAAAAAAATAGATAGATGTCAAAGTATTTGAAGTCATCCAGATAAAGATTTTGTTTAAACAAATTCTCCTTACTCTTTTTCTTGTTTCTTCCCGCTCCCCCAGATTTTCCATATTAAGAGAAACCTGATTCAGAGTGGTACATAGAATCTTAAGGTCTCAAACAATACAGCATGTGATTATTAATGAAGGACTAGGAAAGTATGAGGCTGTGGGAAGAGGAGGGGGTAATTTGGTAGGAAGTGTTTTATAGTGAGTGCTGGCATGAAACTCCAGCACGGTACTGTGTCAACAGAAGCACCTCAAATTGACATTTCATGACCACCATGTATTCAGAGCTACAGATATGAACATACTTAATAGACATTATTTAAAGAAATATCTAAATCCCAAGGAACTGACAACTTAAACTAAATATGTAAAACTTGACTGATTCCTCACTCTGGAATATGAGCACATACCTTACATCTTTTGGATAAAGGGCTGAGAAAGAGCAAGAATGTGTCTCCCACCTTCTTAACCTACCTGTGCGCTAATGAGTAACCTCTGCCCTACAAGTACCTAGATAAGAAGCTGTAACTCTTTCACGGATGAAATATAAAAATGTTTATTATCAATCATCTTTATCTTGTTTATTTGAAAGTATTAGCATTATACTAATTAAAAAAAACACCCTAGTACTTAATTTCCTTGCTTTCTCTACACCTTATTTTTATAGGAAATATAGTTTACCATACTCTTCGTTATAAAGGATTCCAATTGTGATCCAAAAGGAAGGTTTCTTTAGTTTACTCTCTAAAAGTGTAGCAATGTATGCACCTGAATATTATAGATTCATTGGTTTAGAAGCATGAGACACAGATAAGAAAAATCTCATTGCTATGAGACCACACGTAGACAATTATTTTATATGATTCAGAAGATATTTACTTAATTTAGAAGGAGAAAATGTTTTGAATAAGCAAGTTAATTCCTCCTGATCCTTGGAAACCTAACAACATTTTGCTGTGGTCCACAGGGAGACGCCTGGTGTATCTCAGGCATTCGAGGCACTCTGAAAGAGACTGATCTGAGGCTGGAGATAGATAACCGAATATAGGCACTCAACACAGGTGTGCAAACTGTCAGCCTGAAAATGGTCATCCTTCACCATTAACTTTGCTGACAACTTTATATGGCCCATGGTATATCCAATTTCCAGTCTATTCTCTCCTTTGTCTGTGCTTGCCATTGAAATGAAATTTTCACTGATGTGTGTGGTTTGGATTTAAGAATAAAACTGCTTATATGGCAGAGTGCAGTCTCAGAGAGCCAGTGGCTGTGGCAGAACAATTATGGCCCTTTACTTGTTTGTGGCCCCTCTGTGAATCACAGAGAGCCTACGTGAGCACCCAGCACCCAGGCTGCTGATTTAGAGCCTGACTCCTGCAGGGGATGAGGAACTGCTGTATGGCCAGAAATACCTCAGCCACTACTGTAACAACCCACATGGGAGATAGAAGCCTTCAAAACAAATCACACCAGTACAGGAGTGCTAAATGAATTGCTACTCCATTTCAAGACACCCTGATGGGTTTTCACATTTTGTTGGTGAGCCCTGTTAGCTCTGAGCTCTTCTACCCATATCTCACTGGAGAAACCTGTGCAAGCAGTGAGTGGCCTGGCAGTGCTTCAAGGAATGCTGGCTTCAGACACATAGAGACTGCAGTGAAACTCTGCAATTCCATGACTGGTGCTTATCAAGTGTAATATTTTACTCTGTATAGTCTTGCTGTCCACCTGAAAAACATCTAATAGGACACATTGAGATTTCTCAAAATGTAGCCTCAGATCCTGGTGATGCTCCTGTTTTAAATAACTTATTCGAGCTGCCCTGTGGATTTTGTGTTCCTGGGTTTTCTTTGATGTGGTTCAGTGTAATTTGTACTACACTGCCTGTCTTTTTTAAATACAATGCTTAATCATGTTTCATTCTCAGAGTCTTGATTTAGCCATGGATCAAAAAATTGGGTGCAGATTTTATTTTTTTGGATTTGCTTCTAAAGATGTCTCCATATAATGTAGAAGATGAACTTTATGTTATGTAAAATATTACTATGTACAAAAACCCCTCTGTGTTCGGAAAAGACATTTCTCTTTGGAACAGTCTCTACAGAAATGTATTTTGCTGTTCTGCTAGAACACCAACAGCTGAGGAGCATGACAGACCACTTGGCATTCTTAGAGCTGTAATGCCCTGCACAACATATTTCTGTGTCTGAAAGAAAGATAGTGTTACACCTTCAGAACCCCTATTACTGTAATTAAGAAAGTCGTCCTTCTCAACATTTCTTCATGCTGTTGTGCTGACAGGAATGCAAATAAATTAACCATTGCAGGCTTCAGTCTTAATGCAAGCAAAACATGGATGGAATAAAAAAACAAAAAAAAAGAGGAAAAGTAACTCCACATCTCTGGACTCCTGGGAAACCTGGGTTGAAATACATAGCATGAAAAAAAATGTCTGTGCTATCTAGCTACAGCACAAGTCAGCTGGATCCCAGAACTGCTCTTGAGAGGTGTCCCCTGAATATGAACTAAACTTATTCCTAATATCTCCTCAGGGAATTCCTCCTATAGGTGTCCAGGGAAAAGTGTCCATTTTTATCTGTGACATGGCACAGCCTCTCTCCTGTGCGGAGGACTGCTACAGAAGGAAGGAGAGCCCTGGTTCTGCCTGCCACCACCCATTCCAAGCCCCTTCACTCCAGGAGTGCAAGAAAGTGGTAACATGCCCCTGTGTAAGTGCATTAGCACCTCAGTGTATTTCTATCCTTGTAAATTGCTTTGTTCCTCAGTTCTTGTTGCGCGTTTCCTGGTGCACATGCACTACCTGAGAAATAGAGTGTTCCTGCATTGTCTTTCAGAGTGAACCAACTACTGCCCTCCAAAACAAAACCTGTGCCCAGTCCTGAGTACAGTTTGGTCCAGCAGCTGCTACTAGAAGCAGCGTGAGTGACACCGCCCTAGCTTCAGGCCTCTGCCTTTCATGGTACTTCAGCACTATGCCAGCAGGCTTTCCATCTTCAGACACCTCATGCCCTCCTGTCATGTCCCAGAACATGAAACACTTGCCCTTTGGTTTCTGGTGTAAAAGAACCACTGAGCTGCAAGACAACCTTCAGATTATTGCAAGCATGTTAAATTAAGTAATTATATTTCAGGATCACGGGGACATCATGATGGCCACAAAGGAGACCAAAGGGAATGGTCTGTGTAGGATGTAGCATGAGGCCACTTTTTATAACATAATTGCCATGCTACTTGCATTATGCTGCTGAGCTGAACGTCCAAACACCCATCCCCTTGAGGTCACCTGGAACATGCACACTCTCCAAAATGCCCAGCTTCTCTGAGCAGCCTCACCCAGCAGGCTTGCTCAGAGCATGCCTACCATCAGTGCAAGACATACCAGCCACACCCAGATACTCTTAGCATTGTTGTGGACCTTGTATCATAGTTAATGGCTAAATCAATCATGCAGGAAGAGACAGATTGAGATCAAAATTCCTCCTTGGCCTCGGGGTTCAAAGCTAGTCTTCCGTAAAGGGTGACATAAATTATGGAACAAGGTACCTTCCACCTCCCCTTCCCCTTATTAAGTAATAATTGGATGAAGAATTAAAGAATAATCCTGAATGCAGACCCTAGAATTGCCTGGCCACATGAATGTCTGTTACATCAAAATATCATGCTCCCCCACAATTGTTTTTACTCTAGCTTCATGAATATTGAGAGTGCTTTGGCACCAAATCTTAGGAAGAGAAGTTCTCATTTGACATATTAACATGAACTTCCAGGGAATGGGGGGGAGTGCAATCTGGACCGATATTTCAGAGGAAGGTACCTGAAAACCAGAAATCTTGAATCTCTTTAAAGCTGTTTGAAACTTCACCAAGTATAACCTTAGGGAAGTAAGGAGGGCACAGTCACTGTATTTCCTTCCCTGAATATAAAGATTGCATTTATGCATGGCTCTGGTGTGAAATACAGAAGGCAGGAGGGAGGAGAGGAGAGCATCTGTGACCCTGGCTGCTATTTCAGAATAACCTGGAGCCAAAGCACAGCTTTGCCCCAGATTAATTCACAAGTTACTTTTTTTTCTTAAGAGAATAATTGCATTCAGGCATGGCTTTTCCTGTAGATGGAAAAGACCTAACTCATTTGTGGTGTTTGGTTGCACATTTTTCCTGGTATCATTCTAAGAAAAGCAAAGATAGTCAGTGAAATGGATAGAGATGGGGTTAATAAAGATGTGCATGAATTGCTTGCTAATGGATATAACACTTGAATTTGCAGGCATCCTCAGTTGCTAATGGAACCTGAAAGTTGTCAGGAAGATGCAGTTGCGTTTGGCATGACACACACCCTCCTCGTGCTGACAGCTCTGCAAAGTTACATTTTTAAAAACATATTTTCTTAATGCATTTTTTGGCTAACCCAGTTGTCCCCTTTACCTTTGAAATGCTTTAGTCTAATTCACATTAACTGGCTTACTGAGATACCAGCAACATTCTTTTTATCCTGGATCAATTGACCAGACTTACAGAACTGCTGGTATTTAAAGAAAGTTCAAGCCCTTTCCTGACTGCTGTAGGGCTCTGAATTTCTCATTTATCTAGCTCATTAAGAATATTCCATCATCTATGCACATAATAGGCAAATAGCTTTAATATTTCACAAAATGACCTCTTTTCTCCTGTGAAAGCTGATGGTATCGATAGAGAGCAAGGAGTAGTGGCTCTTAAGCTGGAAACCAGGGGCACACACAGGCAATCCTCACCCTTTCTCAAAAATATTTACCATGGTGTGAACATTTCAGATGAATAGACCATGAAAGTTTAAGTTAAGTACTTGAGGCTGAAGTGCTGGCTGCCTTATAACAGATCACCAGTGGTTCACCCAACTTTAGCAGTCATTGCTACACACTCAACCAAAAGAGGATTTCTGGGGTCTCACAAACTTTGTGACAGATCTGAGGAGAGGATTTACCCACAAAGCCACAGATTAATGCACAATTATAAGGATATCAAAGAAGATGCATATAGGTAGCATGGGGATAGAGAGATATTTTTAAGAGAGATCACCTGCAAATTTCCCAACTCAACTCCCTTATTTCAGTAAGTTACCCCTATATGTTTACTGCATAAGAATAATCACACTAATGTACAAAATTATGCCTCAGTCAAGTTTCTGATGAAGACATTGAAATTAAAACATTGTGATGTGCAATTCTATCCTGCATATAAACAAATTCAGGAAACCTTACAGATTCAGAACATAAAGAATTCTTCTCTCCAATCAGTTTGGAAACAAATTTGCAGTAAAAGCCAAACAATGACTGTTGTGTTATCCAGCTGTGCTTCAAATAGGCTTTCTTGTCCTCTGACTGCCTTACGACTCAGCTTCCAGCATGCCACCATATCTAAATCTCTCATATATACGAGGAAATCAAGACTAGCACCACATACAAGTAAAAGTGTGACCACAAATTTGCCTCCATAAACACAAACACTTGTACTGTTGTATTTCCAAATCTTCCAGAAAAAAAAATAATAAAATCCTACACTGTGGTGGAATATGGCACAGAAATACTTGGATGGATTTTTATGCTTTGGCAGAAGCTGGGGCAGTCTGTTGAATATTAGCTTGGGCATAGCTATTGGGTTATAGGCTGTGCCACTGTCACTTCTCTTCTGCCAAAATGTGTATACTCATTTACTGTATCCCACATTTTCTTCCATCATTGGACATGAGTTTAGTAACAATTGAATGCATCAAGCTAATATGTCTGTAAAATTGCTAATAAAGCAAGACCTATACCCAAAAGGATGTTTATAACCTCAGCCTTTTGCTCTAAGAGGTTTCAAGGTGGGGATTTTATTGGGATGGTGGGCTTTGGGTAGTTGTCATTCTTGTTTCAAGATGGTTTAATATGAACCATTGAACCACTAGATAGGCAGACAAGGGTCTCCTCTACAGTAGTCTTTGTGTGTGCATATGTGTGGTGGTGAAAGTCAGTGGGGACCATCCTCAGGAGGGAAACGAGACTTTTGGATGCAATTTCTGAAGAGGTGGATCATGAATCCTGACACCTTCATAGTCCTGCACAAACCTTCAGCCTTCAAAGCCCTATTGAATTCAATGGGAGCATTGCCCAAACATGTCACACTGTGTGAATATTTGATGACATGGTGCAACAAGGCAATAGCAGTCTCTCCACTGTGCTTGCTTCATCTCCTCTTTTCCCTGTCCACCTCTCTTCTATTTTGCATAAGATGCATTTCTTCCCTTACCCTTTTTTTGCCTCAGTTTTATTTTCCTCTCTATCACCTCATTTCCTTTTTGAAATTATCTCTGATATTCAGAAGAATTTATTATTCTTCTATTCTCTTCTCTAATTATTCATCTCTTGAATTAACTACCAGGAATTTGTGATTACTTCCATTGCAGATTTTATGCTTCTCCTTCCAAATGTAGCTTTGTGATGGGATGTGCTTACTTCCTAAAAGAGCTCCTCCCAGACAGCAGCTTGACAACCTGCTATACTTTTCTTTATACTTTTCCTTCACTAATATGTATGTTTTCTTTTTAAATACGGTGCATTTCATTGAACTTTGTCATGTCTGAACTTGGTTTTCATTATTAAAAGCACCATTTATTATGGTGTTTTTGAACTGCAGGCACAATGACTGTTGATCAGGGTCCTCTTCAATAACCTGGTGCTATTCTGGAGGGAGGAAAAGCTGTTCTGGTCAGAGTGGCTATGCAGCTCGAACAGAATAGCTCAAAAGCAAAGACACAGCCCTCTTAGCCCTGGTTTGCTGTGCTGAAATAAAGATCCAGACATGAATCAGCAAAAGAATGAAAAAGAAGTTTGTTGTATTTGTGTTTTGCCTATGTAAGGTATAATTTGCTTTCTGAGGCTCAGGATTCGGGATAATTTTTGTGTTTCCTTAATGATCACGTGACTGTTCTGGGGGAAAAAAATTCCACCCCTAAAGGAAAAATTGTCCTTCGTTGCAAAGTTATACAATGCTGTGGAGATCTTAATGTCTGTGGAAATCCTTCATTCCTCATCACACCATCTCAGCAGTGTAAAGGAGCAAGACTCCTTCTCCAAACTGGCTCCATTATTTGGCCATATACTGCCAACTTTGACTGGTGTTACAGCTGCATGGACACAAATCAAGAAACAGTCTCCTCGACCTTTTTTCTCTTAGACTGGGTTTTGCTCTAATTTTCAGGCACAGATCTTACCATTTTGCAATTGTGTTTTGTGGAACTTCAACTGTTGTTGTCAAACTCTAAATTAGTCCATGTGCACACAAGGAAAGAACAACTTGTGTGATGATAGTGGCACCAATGTAAGTCCCAGCACAGCCATGCTTGTCCCCTGTGGGCTTTGTCCTAGTAGAAATGATGAGAGGGCCCTTTTACTGCCAGTCTGATATCATGGCATGCCTGCTCCAGTAGCAGGTCCTGAGCAGATAAACCCTCTCTTCCTCTGGCTTAGCAGCACCTGCTGATCCATACAGACTCCAAACAGCACAGAGGAGGTTCAGTATGTGGCCCACAGAGCTGCCTCCTGCAGCAAAGGGTGGTGACCAAGAACTCTTTTTTTTTTTAAATTGAACATAGAAAACATCTGTGCCTCTCTTCTGTCCAGGTTTATTTTTCCAATACTTCACATACCACAAATAGTTCAGTATGACTCCTCCATCAGAGCAAAAGAAAAATAAAAACATGCGTTATTTCATTAAAAATAATATTTTTATTGACATGACAAATTTGATCAAACAGTCTATATTCCCCCCACCTCTCATTCCCTTTCTCTACTCCATCTTTCTGTTTCCCTCTCTTTTTAAAAAGCACTTCACTGTCCTATTGGGCTGTTCAGCCTGTTAGCCTTTTGCTGCTTCTGGGATGTTTGGCTGCCCTCAGAGCATCATATGACTTCAGTTAGCTTGGGGGGTTCCAGCTGTGCTCTTAAATGTCATGGACAGAGGTAACAAAAGGGGAGAGGGTTAAGAGAATCAAATACATTGTTAGACATTTCTTTTAAATCCTCGTGCAGAAGATGTAAATCACATGCTTGGCAGCAGAAAAAGGGATGTCACATGGGAGTTTGTTTGGTTTTCGTTGATTATATCCCCAAACATTTGCTATTTCTTACATTTTTTTCCCCTTGTTTGTCTTACTCATTCCTCATTTATTTCTATTTAAGTCCAAGGGGTCAGAACCTAGGGTAAAATTTTGACAGTTCCTGCAGCAGATACAAGAGCTTTCTCATCCAAACTATTTGGGAACCTATTTGGGATTTCTCATCATTGAAGTATATCCTGGCCCTTTTGTCCGGTGACCCATAAAGTATGGCTCCTTGCCCCTGATTGACAGAAACCTTCACTCAGGGCAAATTGCCAGTCTGCAAAGCACCACAGCACACAATTATCTCAAAATACATTTGGATATCCAACAGAATTTGAAGACAGAGTGCCTAAATTAACCTGAACTCAAGTTCATTATGGACAAAGAAATCAAGGCATCATCTCTTGATCATGTTCCTCACTGATTTGCCTGGGGCAAATCTAGCAAGTTGAAGAGTACTTACAGACTACTTGTTATGTATCTTCCTCAGAACTTTTTGCTCTTGCAGAGTTGTCTCTGACTAGGGGGAGAATGGGTTGAAAATTCCCCCAGTTTTCAGAAGACAACAGTCAGAAGAAGTTCCTGAGATACAGAGAAGTGAGAAGGACTGGTCAGCTAGTAAATTTTACCAAGATTAAACACCCAAAGGAAAAATAAAAGGTCTTGTACTCCTCTTCTCAGGGCTTCTCCAGACCTGACATGGCCACCTGGAAAGAAATGACAAACATGTGACCCTTTTCTTGTACAAGTCCCCCATCCCAATCAAAAGCCAACATAAAAAAAGAGGCATTCTCTGCCCATTGGAAGAGATGCTGCAGGTGCTTTGCAGGGAGCAGTTCACAGGGCTGTGGAGACATCAGCTGGCCAACCATCATCTTCTCTTGACCTGAGTGCTCTTCAGTGTACACAAGCACTGTGGTCATCTCAACAAGGAGGACAAGATGACCTGTAAGTCATCTGTTCATCTAGGACTAGGTGACCTCCAGCGGTCCATTCCAGCCTCATCCATTCTGTGACCACTGGCCACGGGTCTAAAGTCTCTCTCCTTGCCTGGGACCCTGCAGCAGGCCGATGGCCACCATGGCTCTAGGGGTTTGCTATGTTGATGCCTCACAGATGTCCCAGACCTCCTACGCTCTTTCTTGGAAATCATTGGTTTTCATACACTAGACACCCCTGAGGGGAAAAAAAAAACCAAACAACAAAAAAAAACCTAAAAAAACCACCCCAAACTTCCAAAACAAAACAAAACAAAACACCAACACCCAAACAACTTTCGTGAGCAAAAGTTGAAACATTTTCAACAAAAGCTCACTTTCTTTTTGAAACTGTGAAGTTCTTAAAAATGAAAAGCTAACATGAAGCCAAAGGGAAAAAAATTCATGAGGATTTACTTTGACAAGTTTGCCATAAAAAGGTTCGGCATTTGCCATCTGGCTCCAATTATGCTTCAATCAGGTTGTGCTGGAATGGCAAAGAGAGGTATGGGGAGAAACTGCTTAAGTATCTTTTTTCAAGTTCATGGACAGATGAAGAAAACATTTGGATTTTAATCGAGAAATTAATACAGAGCAGTGCCGATGGAAAATTTCACACCATCTGTGTGTGTGATTGCTGAAATTTTTGGCTAATCATTTTGTTATTCTCTAAATACAAGTAATTTTCAATGGTCCAGTCTGTAGCTTGTTTGGGAGTACATCATAGCACATTCAGCCACAGTCAGTAGCTAGCTATGGGTATTTTATCTCAGCTTCTAAGATTAGGTTCCTGGGTGACTGATGGGCTGTGCTGATTCTTTGGGCCTTTCTGAACATGATTTTGCTATAGTAACTGTGTGAAGTGGACATTCAGATTTGATTTAGCAACATGCCTATATTTAATTTAATATCTGTGAGGTCATAAGTGTGGTATGGAGGATGAGAGTGGCAGGATAGAGGATTATGAATGCACATACACAGTCCTGGGATCATCTGACGTATTTATGTGAACATAAACAATCAGGTTCCAATCTCACTGTAGCCACAGGGATGTTCACTGTTGACTTTAAAAGACTAGAATAGGAAATTTCACATACAGCCATTCCCAAATCACTGCAGCCATTTTCCCGCTATGGTGACAGCTCAAAGAGCATTGCTGAAAAATTTTCTAATTTTTGCCAGTAGTTTCTCCAGTTTTCAGCAAAGTTGCACAAAGCAATTCCACACCACAAAAGGGAACATGTTAGCTGTCACTATTGTATTTTCTTTATTCATAACTGCTGTTTGATATATATGTAATGAAATTAGAAAGACAGCACATGTGTTCACCACCTGAGCAGATGAAAACGTCATCGTGAAAGGGTAAGATGTTAAAATATGTTCCTCCACAGTTCCAAGGTGCAGTCCTGCATCTGTTAAATATTTACGTTTATAAAGCTAACTCAGGAGACATCTGAGTGTCTGAGACCAGGAAAGAATCTCTGTGAACAAAAGATGGCAAAATGGATTAGTTTTTCTAGGAAAATAAGATGTTAAATCTTGGGAAAAGAAACTACTCTCCTTGTAGCAATTGTTTTTAAAATTGACCTGATTTCATAAGCATAATGGAGCTTTGTTAAAGTGCATAAAGAGAAACCCAAAAAATAAATGAGAATTTAAATGCAGCATCTGAAATATTCAATGCTATGTTGCATATGTCACTGTCTCTCTTCCTGCCTTTCTGTGTCTCTTTCCATAACACATCTAAGACGAATCAGAGAGGAGAAAGCAACAAAATATAGGAACAGAAGTACCTGAACTTATTAGTTTCTTTCTCATGTGACCTCAAAAAGGAATTTGCTCTGCCCTTTATTGGAAGTATCAGAGAGGCATCAGCTTTTCCCACTTTTTGTGCTGCTGAGAACCCTGGCTCATCTCACACACACCCTACCATGTTAAAAAGAGCTGTAACTTCATGCTTCCAGCACCACTGATTGCAGCACTCTTCATGCTTTCCCAGTCAGTCCCTGAAATATAGGACTTTGCTGTCATTAGTCAGATATGATAAGACCCATCCATATACTTTGCCTCTCTGCAGCCATCGAAAACAGCTTAGTGAAATGTGACCAGCCTTTCATTCCCCTCATCATAGAATCATAGAATGGTTTGGGTTGGAAGGGACCTTAAGGTCATCTAGTTCCAACCCCCCTGCCATGAGCAGGGACACCTCGCACTAAACCATATGGCCCAAGGCTCTGTCCAACCTGGCCTTGAACACCGCCAGGGTTGGAGCATTCACAACTTCCTTGGGCAACCCATTCCAGTGTCTCACCACTCTCACTGTAAAGAATTTCTTCCTTATATCTAATCTAAACTTCCCATCCAAGGCTCTGTCTGTTGAACTCTCTTTAGACTGGGGAAAATGAAAAATTACCCTTCTGAAGTGAGTGGAGGTGAGGTGACGATCAGACTCCCTTTACACAGAAACCAGCAGGGCTAGGGAATTAAACTGGACGAAGAGGCAGACACATAAAAAGTCTAAGATTCCTAAGACTTTACGAGGCTCAAGCAAGTCAGGACATCAATGTCATTTACAAGAGAGGGCAGCATGGTGTCCTGGGTTCAGCTACAGCAGTCATTTTTTCTCCTTCTTAGTAGCTGGGGCAGTGCTGTGTTTTTGACTTTCAGTCTGGGAACAACGCTGATAACACCGATGTTTTTAGTTGTTGCTCAGTAATGTTTACTCTGACCAAGGACTTTCTCAGTCTCATGCTCTGCCAGGGAGGAGGGGAAGCCAGGAGGAAGCAGAGACAGGACACCTGACCCAAACTGGCCAAAGGGGTATTCCATACCACAGCACATCTTGCCCAGTATATAAACTGGGGGGAGTTACCCAGAAGGCCCAGATCGCTGCTCGGGTCGGGCTGGGTATCAGTCAGCGGGTGGTGAGCGGTTGTGTCCTTTCCCCTTATTATTCCTCTTATCATTATTATTGGTAGCAGTAGTGGTTTGTATTATACCTTAGTTACTGGACTGCTCTTATCTCCACCCATGGGAGTTACATTCCTCCGATTTTCCTCCCCATCCTCGGGGAGCGGGGGGAGGAACAAAGTGGCGGGAGGGAGTGAGCGGCTGCGTGGTTCCGGGTTGCCGGCGGGGCTCGAACCATGACCCACGGGAATGTATAATCTGCAAATCCCACTATGTCTTTCGCATTGAACTAGACTTCCAAAGCTGCCTGGCAGTACCCTGCCCATCAGAAGAAACAGACACCTGTAGGACTGCACACGAGTTTTTGAGAATGTCTGCACTGCATAGACATCTCCAGAGGTGCTATGTTACAGATTTAGTTCTCGTTCCATCCATTTTGTGGAGCTTATGAAGACAAAGAAATATCCTCACTTTTCCCCAATCATATTATCAATTATCATAGCATTTTGCTGAATGAATCTTAAAAAAAGCTGGATTAAAGCATTATCACTAATAAATTTAACAGACTTTTTTCTAAATATCATCACCAAGACATTTATCTTTGAAAACTAAATTATTTAATATTGTTTTTAAAATATTTTATCTTGGTGTGCCAAGTAACA
>NW_009929276.1:30585-48757 GCF_000696875.1 Nestor notabilis
GAAGACAAGAGCTCTGTAGTCCTTGAGGGGCAATCTTACTTGTTATTTAAAATGTAGTGTAAGTTTCTGCTGAAGAAAATTGTCAGCAGGCAAAGGTTACTTGGCTTGTCCAGAATTATATTTAACATATTTTTCTCCTTGAGAATAACTGTACTTGTTGCTTCTTCAGTGACCCTCTTCCTGTGGTTTTTGTCTTTAGAAGATATATTAATAGATTATTTTCTAGGGAAAAGTTACGTTTTCAGACGTACATATCTCTGTTCTGTGCCTGACTTTCTACAGACTTTGTTTATGATAGTATACTTGTTTGAATGAATGATGAAAGTCAGTTCAGAGTTTATGAACTTCACCTTAATACCCTCATGCAAATCTCCTCCCTGATCCATGCCTAGATTCAAGTCCCCTTATGACTCTTTTTTGCTATTGCAGCCACATCTTGTTTTGTATTTTCTGCATACCAGAGATCTCAGCTGTGTTACACCTTCCTAAATCCATGACTCAAAAGCAGCATGTTCCTCCAGCAGGGAGCCCTGGGTCATTCCTTAGCCTCAGGGAGACTAAATTCTTCCTCGGATGCCATGGGATGCAGCAGAAGTGCATCTACCACTCTTCCAAATTATAAACTTACACTGATCTGTGGGTAAAAGCTTTGTCTGTGGCTGTTCTGTGACCCTAGGAACACCTGTAGGATGTATATGTAGTGGAAAGACCAGCAGTCATTTCTCCAAGAAGACAGCAGTAGAGGAGAAGCGCACAGTTTTAGTAGTTAACAAATCATTCATCAAAATGCATTAGATGGCCCATATTTATGCATACGTAAGAGCCACAGATCATTCCGATAGAAATTCTGTCTGGCACACAGGTGAATCAGAGCATCCCTGTGATAATGGGCCATCCGGATCCATCTAGTACATATAGCGCTCTGCCATAGAAATGCTCCCTTTGTGTTGGGCTAACCTGGATTCATTCTACAGTAAAAAGACATCTCCTTCATAATAGCAGATGTTTCATCAAGTGAAGGAAGATATAACAAATGCCTTGAAAGTCCACTGAATCTCGAAAGAATTCAGGGAGAGTATATATACTGAGGGTAAAAGATGTGCTCAAATTAAGGCAAAGATATTTCCTCACAATGCAAACCCACACGGGACATAACTGCTAGGCTTCATAAACAAAGTGAGATGTAAAGAGCTCAAAGCAATATGATACACTGTCATCCAAACAGTAAGGGAAAAATGACCCTTCAGTTGGCCATTTCTCACTCTAAAAATTGTAGAAGAAATCAGTCCTGCAGTGTGTCCCTGACTTCCCTGCCCCTCAAGTTCCCTTTTCTAAGGGCGGCCTTGTCTTTTTATGCCAGGAGCTGCCTACAGCCTACAGACAGGTTACTTCCATCAGGCACTCCTGGAAGTGGTCTCCACTGCTTTGTCGGTAGACTCACAACCCCCAGATACAAAAGCCAGGAGGACTCATTAAATCATACACTGTGGTATTTCAGACACACTTGCAGGAAGTCCAACAGCTACCAAGGTTTCCAGCTCTGTTTGAAAACACCAGGAGATGGAAAATTCACCATTACCCTTGATAATGTGAACCTATATTTAATCTTCTCATGCCTTAAAAAAAAAGGCATCTCACTTCTGGTTTAATTCAAATAAATTCAACATGCCACCTGTCCTTGTTATCCTCTCTGCACTGCATGAAAGAGCCCTGTACCACTGCAATTGCTCCACATGAAAAAGAACACAACAGTGGGCTATCATTGCTTTTGTGTGGGAAAGGTCTAGTAGGGTGACACTGGAGTCAGCTAACAAGGTCAGTCCATCTGAGCAGACCATCCACAAGGTTATCTGTATGTCTCTCACAATCAAAATTTAAACCTTTAAATCATATATTCTATACTTCAAGTGTTTCTTTTTTGGATGTTTGTTTTTGGGGGGAGGAGGGTGTCTGTATGTTTGGTTGGGTTTTGTTTGTTTGGGTTGTTGTGGGTTGTTTTTTTTTTATCTCTGACACTATCATTCAGCTCTTCAGCTGGTCTAAAAACACAGCAGGTCAGTGTGTGTGTGCCATTTTATACCAAGTGAGGAACCGGCCCACTGAGTCTCACCCTCCTCATTTCTCATGCTGTAGTACCTGTGTTCACAAGCTACTAAATGCACCTGGGAGGCCATCAAGCATCACCTTGTATGATTCAGCTGATTAGAAATATTGCCTTTTATACCATTTAACCCTTAAGCATTGCCCCACAGCCTTTCTTTAGACGTGCTCTGAACAGTGGCAGCATGAAAACAAACAACACATGTTCTTGCTCTTCTGACCCAAGTGGAAGTTGATTTATGGCTCAGAGGTACAGCTAAGGCACCTCGGAACAACCCTGCTGGCTGCAGTGGACTAAAATCTTGATCTGACTTGAGTTGCTTTATATTCAGCTGGAGGGTTAGGCTGCTCATTCAGATCCTCATGCTGGACTGCCTCCAAACCCTGTCAACCTCTCTTTTTAGGGCTGGGCTGCAGCTGCAAACAGAATGTGCATCTGCAGAGCCCTCTCTGAAAATAGTAATCTTTGTTGTGACTAAGATATTTAGATCTTTTTTCAGTAGCACCCTTGTTTGATTGACTGATGTGCCTGCAAGATATTTCTGAATCTGGGTTATTTCTATTTCTGATGTAAGATTCTAGATGCTGTGTAATTGCTAAGCCCACTCTTTTATTTGATAATACTTCTAAATCTAAAACTGGGAGCAAACTGTTTTGTTGTGTAAAGTCTGTATTTGCGTCAGAAATATTGATGGTCACAACCAGACTAAGGGCGTCTTCCTCATGTATTAAATTACATTGCTTAGTATAACAAGTCAACATCTCCTTCACTGTCACTTAGAGATCTTTTTTAAGTCCCTTCCTTTCCTGTTAGAAAAACACAGGGCTGTTCAGTAACTCTTTCCATCTCAGGCTCACAAAAGGAAAAAGGGATGATGAAAATTTGCCTGTGCTCTTTCACATTGATTTCTTGATCAGCTCTGCTAAATTTAATCAGATGTTCTGCGTTCTGATTAAAAATGACATGAAGGACATTCAAGAGAGAAATATAAAATTAACTGCAAAGACACGTAAAAATCATTGTGTGTCAGTAAATACGAGAAATTTCAACAATAATTTGTGGAGATTCCAGAGGAAACCTTGATAATTAAAGATTAATAATGTGGGAAGATAAGTGACATTTACTGTTGGAGAGCTCCTGAACCCATTGAGGACTGTGTGTGGATCTTTGTGCATGTGCATGTGTGCACCCATTCATGAAACTTCAAAATGGTTATAAAGCCAGTTTAAACGGACCTGCTTTAATTGGAAAAGAAAAGCTGGAAAAATCAGCCTAAAAACTTACCCTCAATGAGCTGACTAATCAAAATAATGTGCTGCATGAGACTGAAAGTTAAAAAAAACAACTCACAAACCTCTAGGTTTATGTACAATTCTTTTTGGCACTCAAAACATAAATCTGAGAAGCTACCTTTCACTCAAACACAGGTGTTGTGTTAATAATTACTGTGCTTTCAAACAGATCATTTGGAATCAAAAGTAACTCAACTTTTAAAGAGTAATTTGTACTCTATGTTTGAGCTTTATATTGGTTTTTATATTTCACCATCTCTATGTTCTTGCAAGGATTAGCAAACATCCTTCTAAAGTAAAGGTAAAGATTATGTTTTGTGTGTACTGGTTTTACATTGGAATTGTGCTTTTAACTGTGCTTTTAACAATATAGAAACTGATAAGATGTGTCAATTTTACAATGCTTCGAAAAATCAGTTTTCCTTCATGAACTTCCAGTAAGGAGTTTAGAGTTGGGTATCTAAAGTCTCCAAAGCTCCAATCTGTGCTAGGCAATCTCCAGACACATAGATTGAGTAAGGCCCTTGCTGTAATTGTTCTTCATGTTCACAGCGGCCTTTGTGGCACTACATGCTTGTGCCAAGATCCCAAAGTCAAGGACAAGGACAGGGGCTGCAAAAGCTACATTACCTTTCCCGATTCTTTTTTTTTTTTTTTTTTTTTAATAATTTTTAAGAGTTTTATTCTGGAAGACATATTAAAGCAAGTTTTGAACTGCAGTAGTTCTTTTTCTTGTAATTAATGACACTGGATGAATGTTCTTTGTATTGGACTTGCAATAATGCCCACCTATTCCCATGAGGAGCAGTGTCTTTGTGAGATACACTGAATTAATCATAATTTCCTGCTTCAAACATCTTGCAGTGTAACAAGATAAAAAAGGATCAGAGTATGGAAAGCCATTAGTATAACAATAGGCATATATAAAGTTAGTTCTTTTTTTTACCCTCAAAACAAGTCACAGAGGAAACAGCACAAGAAAAAAGGGAAAAAAAAGACTTAAATACACAGAAATCTCATTTTATGTTGTAAAGAAACAGAAAGCTCTAGGCAAAGTTAGAGGAGGTACTATAGCTTTCCTTCATTGTGTCTTTTTCTCAAAACATAAAGGTATATCCTCTGTATCCAGCAACATCCTCAGACTATTATGGTTGACTTAGTTCTTTTGGGCAAGGCAATGGGATCTGAACCATGCAGTAAATGACTATACAAGGTTTCATTCATGAAACAGCAACAACGCTATAAGCCTGAGGTGGTACTTCTCAGTTGAGGAAAGCTAGACTTCTTAATACAAAGTACATCACAAACCCTGGTACAGTGCATAACAGATTGACATGGCACACAGTAATTAGAACCCTGTCTAAATGATGACAAGAGGTTATAGGATCTACTTATTTCAGTCTCCAGTCCCATAGAGGAAATCATTATAAAATATTCTTTTACTCTTACTTTTCCAAAGGCAGTTTTTTCCTAGCAGTATCAGATGTTTAAGTTTCTTTTTTCTTTTTTCTTTTTTTTTTTTTTTTTTGTGGTCTTACTTCACCAATTTTCATACCATTTAATGATCAAACAGAAAGCTTGCTTTTATCAACTTATAAATTTAAACATATCCCACATAAAATGCAGACAAGCAACACCAGCATAGTAATTATAAAGGTGGGTATGGAAAGAAAGAAAGAAAAAGAAATAGGACTTTTTAACATTCCTTGCACCCTGCTAGGAACAAAAATAGCTTTCATACAAATCTGTTAGTTAAGTAATAAAATCTGATGGGGTGGAGGTGGGGAGCTTGTTCTGCAGCAAGACAGACTCTACTGAATTGGAACATGGTGAAAAACATCCTCATCAAGAGCAAAGGAGATTGGAAGCATCTTTCACATTGACCAAGCCTCCTTACAACCAGCCATAATAAATGCTTCAGTAGCAGAGGCTGACCATAGTAAGTATTTTTGCAGGCTTAATGCCAAACCTGAAACAGGGTTCTGTAGGACTTTGTCCAATTTCTTAATTTAAAAATGCAGTATTCATTTAAAAACATATTTTTAGCTGTAGCAGTGCAGCTTTGCTGCACTTAACTGTTTTTTCTAACTTTCCTAAATGCTTGATAAACTTCCAGGTTTATTAAAACAATTTTACAGAAACATGAAGTGACTGTAAATCTGACTCCAGCTCCTTGTTAGAGGTGGCTTTAGTGTAGGTCTTCTACTTTGTGATGTTCTATTTCAAGAAGTTTTTTGTTGGTTAAAAATGTAAGATCTGACCATACCATTAACCTTTCAGCAGAGCTCCCTCTCTTCCACTTCAGGGCACGACATGGAGAGCCCCTGACAGCACAGTAGCCCCATAGTATGGGCCAACCATTGCCTTCCCCCTCCCTCTTTGCTTCCACCCTGAGCTCCTTAAGCAGGGGCTAGAGGAACTGAGCTTGGTCAGCCTGGAGCAGGACAGGCTTGAGGGGACCTAATGGCAGTCCCCAGTGCCTGTAGGGAGGTTATCAGGTTGATGGAGACAGGCTGTTCCCAGCAGTGCCTGGTGGGAAGAAAAGACACAATGGACATAAGTTGAAACACAAGAGTTTCAGCTGGGATATAAGGAGGAACTTTTCCCCCCATGATGATAGGCAAAGGCACAGATTTCCCAGAGTGCTGGTGGAGTCTCCATCCTTGGAGGTCTTCAAGGCCAGACTAGATGAAGCCCTGAGCAGCCTGGTCTGACCTCAGAGCTGACCCGTTGGGACCAGGGGGTTATAGCAGGGACCTCTTGAGCCTAAGCTCAAGGACCTCCCAGCCTAAACTATTCTGTGAGCCTGTGAAAACCTCAGTGCAATCTAGTAGAGAGAGCAGGTCCTCTTCCTGGCACTTTCCATCTTCTGTGTTCTCAGAAAGGGCCTCGGCAGATTTTGGAAGTCTCATGGTTTCATAGCTGCTATGTGGACACTTAAAAGTTATGTGCCCTTACATAACGGCTTGTTAAGCCGAGTGCTATGCAAACGATTTCAAACCCTTCTGTGCAAGATGATTTAGCACAAAAGACCATCAAGACTACGGTTTCTTCTGAAACCTATCTCAGAAAAAAAAATAAAAAAATGCATGACAATGGAGAATGCTTAACAGTGAGTGAGTAACTTCGAGTATAAGGTGGAATTTCTGGGTTTCCCATTACAGGTGAATTTGCATGTAATACTGAACTGGAGAGGCTGGCTTATTGCCACTTCTTCCCCAGACTATCTTTGGCTAGGGAAGCCCCAGGCACAGGTCCAAATCAGATTTTCTTCAGCCATGCTGCGACAATAAGTGAGGAGTATGCCCATGGCATGCGAAGTACTTTGGAGTTCTCTGGGTCACCACTCTGGCCAAGTGGGAAGTACCTGCTTTCTGTTGAAACAAGGGACAGTTTGTCAACATCTGCATTATATTCACTTTCTCTCTTGGTTATTATCTCTGACTCTACTTTACACCACAGTACCTGACCATCCTCACAAGCAGGAGGTATTTCATGAGTAAATTCAAGCAGTGACTTTACGATTTTTCCAAGTACTCACTTGAACTCCGTTCAGCTTGGGAAACTTAAAGAAACCATGCTTTGGTTTGGTTTGGTTTGGTTTGGTTTTTTAATGTTGATAATCTGGAACTAGCTGAGGTACTATATTTTCAGATAGTCATTAGATTTACTCTATGTTTTTATGAATAAGTTTTCTCAACAAGTAAAATGACATGCTAGTCAATAATATAACATATATTTACAATGAGTACACTATTGTCAACTTTTGGAAGTAGTACTTTTTTATTTTAAAATGGAAATGTGCATCCCTGCAAACTCTAAGTATAAATTTTGTCCAATAAAAACTAGAACAGGAATAGATATTATTGACTCATTCTGTGGAAGACTTTTCAGGAAATATTGAAAAATCTCTGTAGAGAAGGGCTCTGTGAATTTTATTTGCAGAGCTATCGCCTGAAGTAGCTGTCTGTTGCACCAAGCATACCCCTTTGTCTATATGGATAACATAGACTTTTAGTGAGTGGTTCATCAGGGATGCAAAATTTCAGGACTAGGTAAGCCATCAACATCCCTTTGGCACACTTGCATTTCTACAGTGTTTGTTGTGATATCATTCTGCACTTTGGAGGGTCTAGCACTCTGCTGATGCATAGTAGGCTGAAGATATGGGTGGAGTTGAGTTCCCTTGGCCAAACCTAGTCAGGAACTGCTAAGAACCGTGTCACTGAGAAGGAGTGAACTGGGCCACATTGCCAGATATGTGATCGTGTTAGAGGGGGAGCACCCTCCAATATCTGGAGGCCATGGCAGCTCCAGCTAAAAGAATTTTAAGCTGCTATACAATCACCATTGAGTACCATGGGCCTTAGTCAAAGCAACCCAAGGCTGTACTCAATTCCCTCATCCACATCATCTATAAAGATATTGAACTACACTGGCCCCCAAGCCCTGGGGGACACCAGCAGTGACCGGTCGCCAACTAGATGTGACACCATTCACCACCACTCTTTGGGCCTGACTATGCAGACAGTATTTTACCCAGCAAAGAATACTCCTATCCAGGCCATAAGTAGCCAGTTTCTCTAGGAGAATGCTGTGGAAGACAATGTCAAATTCTACTGAAGTCCACATAGACAATGTACACAGTCTTTCCCTCATCAACCAGGCAGGTTGCCTTTTCATAGAAGGATATCAAGTTGGTCAAGCACGACCTGCCCTTCATGAACCCATTCTGGCTGGACCTGTTCCCCTGGTTTTCCTACCAGGGATCACACTCAGGATGATCT
The DNA here is from genome assembly GCF_000696875.1 of Nestor notabilis. Classification (NCBI taxonomy): domain Eukaryota; kingdom Metazoa; phylum Chordata; class Aves; order Psittaciformes; family Psittacidae; genus Nestor; species Nestor notabilis. The sequence continues at coordinate 38,766 of NW_009929276.1, forward strand.
GCTCCATGAGCTTCTCCAGCACTGAGGTCAGGCTGACAGGCCTGTAGTTTCCGGGGTCTTCCTTCCTGCCCTTATTGTAGAGAGGCGTCATGTTGGCTAACATCCAGTCCTCTGGGACCTGCCTACTAGACCAAGACTGATGATAGATGATGGAGAGTGGCTTGGGAGCTCCTCTGTCAGCTCCTTCAGCACTCTTGGGTGGAAGCCGTCCAACCCCATAGACTTGTGTACATCTAAGTGGAGCAGGAGATCACTAACTCTGGGTTTTCCACCTGGATTATGGAGACTTTAATCAGCTCTCATCTCTATCAGCAAAGGTCTGTTCCCATCTCTGTCTCTACCATCTCAGGGAACTGAGTACCCTGAGGATGGCTGGTCTGTCTATTAAAGACTGAGGCAAAGGCACTGACAAGAACAATGGTTAGGTAACACCATAACATGAGTGTTGTTGTTTCTTTGTGTGGATAGGAATGACTGCACACAATGCCTTTCAGAGGATAAAAAGTACCCCAGTGCTCACTTTTCCATGACAGTGAACCTATTTATAAGAAACCTGGTAGATTTGGGGTAAGAAAACCAAGACAGAACATGGTTGTTAGCCAAGTAATGATGTATAAATAGCTTTTAGGGGGCTTAATATAAGCTTTATTATGAGTCTGAAGAGCAACGTCAGTAAATGGCAGGAACAGATGAGAGCTTAAGAAACAAAGATCCTACGCTCATCCTGATGACCCTAATAATGAATGCCCAAAAGAAAACAAAATACCTAAATGCTGTTAAGGACTTAGACCATGAGGATTTTTGGAAACTGTCTAAGAAGTCAGGGTATCTTTTTCAGTTTTTACTGTAATAAAATACATCCTTTTACATAATATTGCAATAGCAGCTAAAACTAAATTATTCCATTATCTCAATGCTTACAAGTCCTTACCTTTATAAGAAGATAAAATATTATTTGAATCTAGTGAAAAAGTATTAAAAAGGAACAATTCTCATGGAATCAGGAAAACTGATCCATTCATGTTATCCAGCCACGCTAGTATCATTTAACAGTACTTTTACATTTTGGTGTCTTCTGTGCCTATGATCTCTGAATAAGGACCCTCCCTTTATAGCTTTCACTTGTGAAGGGCCTACTTTTGTCCATAGTTTTCAGTTCCTCATGAGTGAACTGAAATGTCTCAAGAGATGTTTGCCAGCATTTCACCTGGTGTAACTGGAGGTAGGCCAGAAACAACCAGGAAAACAGCTGAGCAGCCCCAGCAGTCAACAGACCTTACGTACTGCATTAGAATGGGCTCTGAAGAATGTCACCCATAACTCCCAAGGACTGTGTTATCATCCATCTCTCTGAGTCAAGTTTCATAGCTGTTGTCGTAAGAATTTTCTGTAGGACTGGACTCTCTTTTGAGACCAACATAGCCGTCTGCTGTGCTAGAGTTTCCATCCTGTGTATCTCTGTGAAAAAGCTAGTTATGGTGAGTTAGCACCAATTCAGACACTTGTGTTCTGGGCTCCTAGTCCTACCCATGCAAAGAAAGACACAGATCCTTGAAAGCCTACAGAGGCAAAATCTTTTTGCAGAATAAACTGCTTAAACACAGGTTCATCACATAACCAAAGTTCAGATGCTAATGAAACAATGATATCAGCTGACCTAAAACACACCCCAGGTTTCCTACTTGGTAATCAGGAAGTGTATTTGGTTTTCACACGTTCAGATTCTATGCTTGCAGTCAGAAGAACCAAACAATCAGTGTGGAATGGTTATTTTGACCCTCCTGAGTTTGTGGCTTTATTAACTTTATCAAGGTCAGTAAGATAAGATTTCCAATGCAATTGGTATCTATGGCTCAAGAAAATGAAAATTACAACAATATGACAATTAAAGCCAACTATATATTTTGACAAGACAAAAACTAGCCTGTATCATAGCTGCACTTTAACATCTCAATGTATTATTATCTTCATAAATGTTTTTAAGGTCTCCTGAGGATTAAAATAACAATGTATCAGCATGGAACTACTTAAGCATGTTTATTTTATTTTTCACACAAATTTTACATTATCTTAAGAAAGATTGAAAGATGCTGCGTGCAACCGCTGAACTACTCTGTTCTTTGTCTGCAAAATGAACTTAAGTGAATTTGCCTTTCTTCAAGATCTGTGAGAAAAAGATGCAGAACACAAGATGTTATTTGCTGATCCTAATGATCAGTTATTATTCTGATGGCATACTCAGGCTTTACTCTGTGGTGGAGCAATGCTGAAATACTGCTGACTGAAGACACAAACACAGCCCAAGTGCCTAAAGCATTGGTTCTGTAATTTGGCTTTCTCTGTTGCAAATCCCTTTCTATTTATAGGGCTAGTTGCAATGCAAGGGGGTAGATATTCCTGCTCCCTTCAGCAACACTCAGTGTGCAGCTCCCCAGGGTATGGCTATTCATAGCTCTCCATGCTGTTCACTGCAGAGTCCTGATGATGATGCATTGATTGCCGTGAGGAAAACTGACAATTTAAAGCAAAACCACAGACAGACGCAGACACATAGACACATGTGGGTGGCAGTGACATGGACAGAAACAGACTTCTCAGGATTCAAAGCCGGTGACAGACTTCAAAGGCTCAGTCTCTCACTGTATCATCATTAACACTGCACATACTGAAGCCTTTATCTAGCTGTTTTGGCGAAAGAATTAGCTTTTGCTTGATAACCATCTAAGATTCTAAACCTGTCTTGTAGTATTTTTGTATTCTAAATAAATTTAAGTTTGTGGGTTTGCATGTGTTTCTCTCCAGAATATCTCTTTGGCTGCTGAAGTCTGTCTACCAGCTATTAACTGGTTTTGAAAGTGCTGTTAGGCATGGTCCTGAGATGGCAGCAATAATGAATTGTTCCCCCCAAGAGACTATACCCCAAAGATGAATTCCTCAGGGGTGTTCTCAGACACCGTAGGAAGCATATATATATCAATATCACGCCAGGGGATGTATTGCAACTGCCCATGATCCCAGCCATCTCTCACAGCGGTACACAGTGAGGAGCTAGGTCCATTTCATGTCATTTGCTGTGCTTTGGAGTGACTCAGAGAGCAAAGACATGATCTGCAGCCATGCCCTGCTGCTGCTTTCAGGGCCTGTCCCATGGTATGCACACTCATGCTGCAAATGGCAGCAGCTCTGCCAAGATCTTGAATACAGAATTTGGAAAGATTTAATTTGTGGCACTGCCCCTTCCCATGCACAAATCCTTTTTCTATCTGTGAAACTTTAATGATTGAGTTTTCTTTATTTGCATGTTTCCTTTGAGAGGTTTTATATCTTTCTCTCATTGACTAATTAAGTTAAATGCCATGTTGCTATTGTGGAAACCTCTCTCTTTCTTTCTAAAAACAGCATCCCAGCTTTTATGATTTCCAAAAATTACAACCTCCACCACAGCCATCACTTGACTCTTATAGGCTCTTGGATTGAGATGAGTTTTCTTTTGAACCTGAAATAAGAAAAAGCAAAAGATACTGTTTAGGACTTTCTTGTAACATGCTTATACTGTTTCTGGTTCTTTCCAATTTCTGGTTTATGACCAGTGCCAGGGTGCAGGGCTAAATGGTGAACTGTGACACACGGGTGTGCAGAAGAGCAGGTGTCCTCTGCATCTATGTCTGGCCTCTCTCAGCCTTAGAGTCAGATAAGCAGCACCAAGATAGTGTGTCCTAGGGTGTAGGATCATGGTGTGACCAGCTGCAGTGAATGGAAGCAATATTGCTACTTTGCACTGTACTGACCAGAAGCATTTACTAGTCGAGTGGGTTGACAGCAATTTAATTTCCCTCCCTGACTTAAGAATAGGTAAAAACAAGTGATGAATTGTTCCTTAGAAATGTGTCACCACATGAATACAGAAAAATCTGCCCAGTTATTCAGGGAAAGTTCAGTAAAAGTGTTTTTAACAAGATTGACTTAGATCTGCATCTCCTCATACCTGGAATACTTTCCACCCAGTATTCAAATTCCTGAGAAATAGGGGTATGGAAATTAAAATTAAAAACAAATTATAGCAATGAAATGTAGTGAATTTCCTTTCCTAACTTTAATTATACATACCCAAGTCTTAAAGTGCTAGATTTTACAGGGACTGGGATTAAGAAGCAAAATTATTGCGATCAGCCAAACAGATTCAAGGTGATTGTCCCTCCCTCTGGGTCACTCATGGTTCCATGTATACACCAAATCTGTAACAGAGGACAGGATCATAAACCATGATTGTATCACAGCTTAGAAAACTGAAATGTGAAAGCAGAATTTTGAATCATTGCGAATTTCACTATAAATGGGTCACTATAAAGCAAATTTTCAGCTACAGATATGTAATATATTCTGAGTCCAAAATATCTGCTAGTTTTTCTTATTGCTCAGAGCAATCAGTCCTGTTAACAGCTGAACTTAGAGCAGGCAATCCTGAGGAAATGAGATAAATAATCTTGAGATGGAACACCTAAAAATGAATGATAGCGTAATCAGGTGTCTGAATTCTACAGCTCTACATGTATCGCATCTTCTTCTTCATTAATTAAAAGAAGCCAGAATTACAATGTGTTGCTTTTTGACAAAGTTTTTACCTGCCCAGGGGTTAATGTCTGAAAAGAAAATATCCTGTGAGCATGCAAAAATTCTTGTTTGGGCAATTTCGTACCATTCTCATACGTCTTTTCCCTAATGCTGCTGCAGAGCATGGCTACGGGGGAAGAGCACAGACCCATTTTGTGTTACGGTGGTTTCCCAGTACTTCTTTTTGCCCTTCATAAATTTCAGTGTAGAATAGCAATCCCCAGAGTGGCTGAGTAGGTCCTCTCATCTAATTCCTTCCTACCTGACTTGTCTCTGGCTGCTGTGGTTTAACATTCCTCTTCACAAGTAAAGGTCGATTAAATGCAGTTTATGACCTCCATTTGTCATTTTTAACACTTGGAGATTTTTTTTTATTCTTTGTTCTTTTCAGTCTTCTTCCTTCAGTTTTCCATTTTGTCTTTATGTCTAATCTTACCCACCATGCTAACTCTGATGACATCAGCTGTCTGTGCAGGCTCTTGCTTTGCCAAGGGGGTCTCAGTTACCCACCCTTACATGCCCTATTTACTACTCCTTCTTTGTTTACCAAGAAAGTATGTGACTTACCCTATGTGTGGTTGTTCTACTCAGCCTGGCTTCAATGCTGCTCATGCTCTGCTTCTTGGTGTTATCTTTGACTTGTTAGTTTTCTTCAGAAACACTTACTGCTATTTCCAAATTTTCCCTAGCTCTGCTGCAATCCTCATCCATGACTATCCTCTAGCCTGTTCTCTGTGTCTTCCAGAAACACACTGTATCTTCTGGATAGCTGCCTTCCCTCTTGCTATTGCTGACAGGGCTTCCTTCACTGACTATTTAGCCTTCAGGAACTGCATTTTCTACTTCAGTAATGCTGTATTTCAAGCTATCTCACATGTTACTATATATTTATCCTGAATGAATTCTCCCACCCCCAACAAATGGCCAGATATTCATGACATTTTTGTCAAAGCAGCAAGTGTTTTCTGTATCTTGATGCAAAAGCTGTCCAAGGCTCTAACAGAAGTTTGTACCATTGCTTCTTTCTCTCAACAGTTCTTTAAGAGCAGCTTTCCAAGTCAAAGAAGAAAATTTGCAAAGTATGGCTATATATACACCTAAGTAGACCTAATGCACAGGTCTTTGGGAAAGGCAGTTCAAAACCAACTCAGACTACCTCTACAGCCTTCTCCTAGAACTATTGCACAATTAAATATTTAGGGCTATGCCAGATTTCTATTAAGTACAATATCAAAGACTATAAACAAGAGATGGAAACTGGAGATAAAAAGCTCAGCTCGGAGAACTTGTGCAAACAAATTTATAGAAAAAAATAAATGGAGATATTATTCACTTCAGTGCACAAAGTAAGAGGAAGAACAAGATAGGCATTTCCTCAAATTATCAGAAATGTTGAAAGACTTTTCATCAGCTAAGGAAGAGGAAAAATAGAGCTTAGCACTTTGAGAGACCACACAGGTAGCTCTGGAGAGTAACCTACCTCTTTCTCAGAAACAGCCAGCAATGCCAAAGGAACACAGTGGCAGTGTGCTGAAAATGTTGAATAAACCCCCTATCTCATTGAAAGGAAATGAAAATCTTGTCTGTGGAGCTGTTGACAAAATATGCAGTGACATGTAGTCACATACTGAAGAAATCCTGATTTTTCTGACTATGCACTGTTTTAGCCCTTTTTTACTCATATGCATACATGAGCATGCTTCATTAGCATACAATATGTTACGCTAATGAAGTGTGACAGTAGTTCATGTTTCATGGGGGCAAATGGAAATAAGGCTTGGGCCACGAGGATGATAAGAGGACTGGAGCACCTCCCATATGCAGACAGGCTGAGAAAGTTGGGGCTGTTCAGCCTGGAAAAGAGAAGGCTGTGTGGAGACCTCAGAGCAGCCTTCCAGTATCTGAAGGGGGCCTACAAGGATGCTGGGGAGGGACTCTTCATTAGGGACTCTAGTGGTAGGGCAAGGGGTAATGGCTTTAAACTTAAACAGGGGAAGTTCAGGTTAGATACAAGGAAGAAGTTCTTCACAGTGAGGGTGGTGAGGCACTGGAATAGGTTGCCCAAGGCAGTTGTGAATGCTCCAACCCTGGAGGAGTTTAAGGCCAGGCTGGACAGAGCCTTGGGCAACATGGTTTAGTGTGTGGTGTCCCTGCTCATGGCAGGGGGGTTGGAACTAGATGATCTTAAGGTCCTTTCCAACCCTAACTATTCTATGATTCTATGATTCTATATTGACAACCAGTTCTTGAAGAACTTTTACAACATTTTCCTGATACTGCAAGAAGCACTGGTTAAGCTAGGTTTAATTTTCTGAATTAGCTAAAATTCAGACAGTAAATACTTTACCATAAATGGTATTTTCATTCTTATATTATTTCTAAAACTAGTACAGTCCACTGTAACAAACAGTAATGCCTGAAGTTGCAAAGTATCCATGTTTATTACCCTCTTCTCCGTGTTCCCATGTACTTATGGTAACACCAGTGGGACCAGTGTCTTCCACCTTCCTGGTTGCCATTATAAAGACACTGTGACATTTGAAAGTGCTACGTAAGGTCCACTGGGTTAGGTAAAACCAAATTATTACTTTGACAACTTTGTTGTTAGTCAAAAAGACAATGCTGATGAAGAAATACTTTCAAGACATTCACAGGAGGGAGGGGAAAAAAAATAGTCTCAGATTGCCACACACAACATCATTTTGGATAGAAGGCAGAGATGTGAATATTTCAGTAGTAAGTTAGGACTAATTCAGTCTACATTACTAAAATCTTGGAAAGGTTCATGTTTAAGTTGCTGAGAGCTGAGGAGATGAAACAAAAGGTCAGATATCACTTCTCTATTGACCTGGGACAGTGGGGTTTTATGTCCCCATGTCTGGGAAGGAGAAGGAGACAGGGAGCTTGCGTGCAAGAAGAGTAGCAAGAGGTCAACGGAGTAAACAACGCAGCCATGCACTTACCCAACGTTGTTAGAGACCAGAGAGACCCAGTGAATTGGGATTGACTGTTTCACATTGGAAGGTATTTATCAAGAAAGAGCTCCACCAGGCATGTGATGGCATGGTTTTAAATTTCAGTCAACATAACTTAAGCATGTGTTTAACTACTTTCCCAAGTGGGATTTAAAAAATAATTTTTAAAATAAATGGGGAATTTACTAAATGCATCCACTCTTCTGAAAAATACACTCTATGTTTCAATATTTTATTTTGACAACAGAAATATCTGAGGGGTTTCAAGAAAAGATGGATCAACATCTGTGTATGTTCACTTTGTGTATTACTAAACATCAGTCAGATCAATGTTGCACCGCTGTGCTAATGTCTGGAATTCACATTAAAGTGGTGTCAGGAAGCCTGGAGTTGGAACAGTATTGATGGTAAATGGATATAGGTCATTTGGACCAGAAGTCTCAAATGTGCCACACTAGTAAAAGTAATGGAAATCAATAAGGGAGCAATTACAAAAATTAAAAATACTTAAAAAAAAGAAAAAGAAAAATTAAGAAAAGAGGTGTGCAAACTGAAGTATGGACGCTAAAAGTAAGCTTCATTTTTCCTACCACCACTTCCAATAACTTGGATGTATTTTTTTCAAGGTTTCACAAAAAGGAAAGTATTTACAAATGTCAGTTTTTATCTCAGTCTAGCATTGGCTACAGTGGATGTCAGCTTTGTTTGAAAACAACCCACAGAACAAGATTCTCATTTTGGCTCAGAACCAACCACTTTCATCCTCCTGATCATTTAATTCCTTTAGAAATGCCTTCCAACCTGCACATCACTTTTTGACAAAATCTGCTCATAAAGAATGCAGCAGCACAGGAGGTCTGGTAGAGGGACACAGTGCCTACCTAGATGATACCATACCTTTGCACTGATTTTAAAAAAACAAGAACTAGGGAGGTGGTGTTTTGGTTTAATTTCACCCAAAAGAGGTCAAGACTGCTCAGCAAAACATGGTGGAAAGGAACAAACAGAAGAGTAAATGGGGATTGTCAGAAGGGTGAATTCAATAGCTCACTTTTAGTCTGAACAGGAATGCTAATGTAGATGCACCGTTGTGCACAGTAATTCATTAATACAAAGCAATTAGTGCAATATGAGAGGTCTCCTCTTGCTGGGCAGGTCTTCTTGCAGCTGCAAGATATGGGGATGTGGATAAGTGACAGATCCAGTGGCTGCTCAAGCAAAACAGCCAAGAGGGCGGAAATTGTACCTGTGGCTAATGTTATTTTCATTATTTTCATGTGCATCTTCCTCTGACTTCAATTGTCTGGCTTTATTGTATGATTTACTTTAACTTATTGTGTGTATGATATAACCAAAATGCCAAAAGATTTCGGTCAGAACAAAGACTGCAGTCTAACAGTGTTTGTTGAGTGTAAGAATAAACACATTGATTGTCCTGGGAAAAGGGAAGAGGCAGGTATCTGTAAATTAGTAAATAATATCAATTTAACTGCGTGAAGGGGTGCTTACTTCCATTATTTCAACTATTCTTATAGGCTTTAGGGTAGACATGAAAGATGGATGTGATAGAATAGAAAGGTCTTAAAGCAAGTAAGCAATGTTGTTAACATAAACGTAAGCTCTATTCTGCAAAACAAAGATCTACCATAATTGTCAAGGTTACTTGAGAAGCTGCATATGCTCCAATGCACAACAAAGGGCTTAAATGATTCATGAGAGGGCCAAAATAGATCAAGACTGGAGGGGTGTTGTAGTTCACATCTAGAAGTTATTTTCTATCCAGCACAAAGACATACCTGGGCGGCCTTTTGTAGCCACCTGAGTAAAAGATGTTTTATGAAAAAGCACATGCCAAAGGCCAAGTTTGTCCAGTTGTCTGCATGTACCAGCTGATTCAAAGACAAGTGGACAAACTCTTTGTTATGCAAAAGGCAAGACATCACTGGTATTACTGAATATTAACCAAGACTTTCAGAAATAGGCTGTATTTAACATCTCACAACCTAATAGGCATCATATAGACGCCAATATACTATTAAAAATTCTAGAACTAATAGATGTACAGCTTACCTGCAGAAGACTTTTTCTGGTTTTATTATCACTTACAACACAGCCAATGACTCAAGAGCAGAGAAAAATGACTAATTCACACACGTTGTGTTCTGCATACTATCTTAACCTGCCACTGCATGCACTTCCTTGAGAATGATGCTATTGTTGATATTTAGTACTAATATTATTAAGTGTCTTGGCAGAGGCTTACACAATTTGCTCTTATTTCAGTCACCCAATAAAGGCTTCCAAGAAATTTGCAAGAGGAAGTAATTTACCTATTCACAGATCAAAGCTGGAAGTGCCAACTTAATGTATTTTGACATTTTGTCTCTAAATTGGAGAGACATCAAT
>NW_009929277.1:0-1844 GCF_000696875.1 Nestor notabilis
CGTGAGGGCAGCGGCTGCAGCTGGGATGCGTTCTGATGATAACATGGGCGTTAGCGCACAAATAGGAATCGAAGGGTCTTGCAGCCCCATTCACTCTCTAGTTGAGGGAGGCAAAAAAACGTGTGTTCTGTGCACACTTCTGAAGTTACGCTCCTTTCGCTGTGTGTCATTTAGCAGCAGCCTCATTCTTGGCTTGGCCTCTAGGTGCTACCATAATACAGACAATCGGTATTGTCTGCAGTTTTTGGTGTATGATACAAGGCTGAGTTGTGTTTTTAACTTGATTCAAGACCACAATAAGCTGGTACTGTGTCTAGAGACATCGCTTTAAGTGATCCTGGTTTATGCCCTGATACCTGCAAATGTTGGAAAGTGTTTTCTTAGATGATATCTTGGCTATATATATATACACACGCAAAATATCCAAAATGTTATATAAACATCTTGTGTTATATAAATATCTTGTGGCAAGATGTCATATAAAGTGGGCCTGCCACCAGCCAGGATCACTGAAAGTGATGCTTCTAGATGCAGCACATCTTACTGCTCATTGTGCTCTCGAATTGAAATCAAGGTGTACACAGCGTCATGATGTATCTATCATCTAAAATCAAGATGTTTATATAACATCTTGTAACTTTATCTCTTCTGCAGTTTTTCTGTAACTCTTTAAAACATTTACATCCTTCAGCCTCTTCTCCAGTCCTGTTGCATCTTCTCCCTGATGTGATTATGTTCTGCAAGATCCAGTCTTGTCAGCTTCTGCAAATGGAGCTGAGCAAGGCAATGTACATATTTCCACAGGACAATTCTTCGAAGACCATTGAGTAAGTGGCACACTTGTGTCCTGCTGGCACTGCATTTTGGAAGGGTTTCCTTTTGGAGAAATCTGCTGTCTAAGGCTTTTACACAACACTGTGCATCTTCCTCATTTTGAGTGTGCATTTTCCTCATTCCTTAGCATTTTTCTAGTAGGTAAAAAAGAGGTTAGTGTCACTGATATGCTTCTGTACATAGATCTTTAAAAACCTGGGCACAAGTTTCCAACTCATGTTCAGTGCTGCTCTACAGATGTTCTTCAAACAGCAGAATCATGTAATCAGTAACTCATTTAATCTTTCACATGTAGTTCATTCATTTTAACATTAAGAAAGAAGCTTGAGATCCCATCATGGAAGTTGTTTTTATGTTTCTGAATCCTAATTCTGACCTATTAGTCACTGTATTGGGTTTGCATGGGAGTGTTTCAGTAGCAGGGGGTCTACAGAATTGGCTTCTGTAAGGAGGTGCTAGAAGCTTCCTCTGTGTCTGACAGAGCCAGTGTCAGCTGGCTCCAAGATGGACCCATCACATGGACCCAAGGCCAAGGCCATCAGTGACAGTGGTAGCGCAGGTAGAGGGCAGGAGGTGCTCCAGACGCCAGAGCCGAGGTTCCCTGACAGTCCATGGTGTCGACCATGGTGAGGCAGGCTGTACCCCTGCAGCCCATGAAGGTCTATGTGGAACAGATACCCACCTGCAGCCCATGGAGGTCCATGTGGAGCAGATATTCCCCTGCAGCCCATGGAGGTCCATGTGGAGCAGATATCCCCCTGCAGCCTGTGGAGGACCCCAAGCTGGAGCGGGGGATGCTTGAAGGAGGTTGTGATCTGTGGGAAACCTGTGGGAAACCTGTGCTGGAGCAGGTTTGCTGCAGGACTTGTGACCCTGTGGGGGACCCACACTGGAGCAGCCTGTTCCTGAAGGGTGCACCTGATGGAAGGGACCCACACTGGAGCAGCCTGTTCCTGAAGGATACAATCCATGGAAGGGACCCACACTGGAGTGCGAGGAGGCCTTCCCTG
>NW_009929277.1:2089-17909 GCF_000696875.1 Nestor notabilis
CCTGCAGCCCATGGAGGTCCATGTGGAGCAGATATTCCCCTGCAGCCCATGGAGGTCCATGTGGAGCAGATATCCCCCTGCACCCCATGGAGGACCCTGTACTGGAGCAGGGGGATGCCTGAAGGAGGTTGTGATCTGTGGGAAGCCTGTGCTGGAGCAGCTCCTGGCAGACCTGCGGCCCCATGGAGAGAGAAGCCTGTGCTGGATCAGGTTTGCTGCAGGACTTGTGACCCCATGGGGGACCCAGCCTGGAGCAGCCTGTTTCCGAAGGATGCACCCCATGGAAGGCACCCACACTGGAGCAGCCTCTTCCTGAAGGATACACCCTATGGAAGGGACCCATGCTGGAGCAGCCTGTTCCTGAAGGATGCACCTCATGAAAGGGACCCACACTGGAGTGTGAGGAGTCCTTCCCTGAGGTGGAAGGAGTGGCAGAAACAATGTGACCACAACCCCCATTCCACATCCCCCTGTGCTGCTGGGGATGAGGAGGTAGAGCAAATCAGGAGTAAAGCTGAGCCCGGGAAGACGAGAGGGATGGTGGGAAGGTGTTTTTTGGATTTGGGTTTATTTCTCGTTACCTGCCTCTGATTTGACTGGTAATAAATGAAACTGGTTTCCCCAAGTGGAGTCTGTTTTGCCCATGCTGGTAACTGGTGAGCGATCTCCCTGTCGTTACCACAACCCATGAGCCTTTTGTTATGTTTTATCTCCCCTGTCCATCTGAGGAGGGCAGTGAGAGGGTGTCTTTGGTGGGCAGCTGGTGTCTAGCCAGGGTCAACGCAGTATAGTCACATTTTAGGATAGACAAATCTGGTCTCTTCTCAGTTCCCCTTGGGAAGCCTGTTGTACTTTGTTCTGTTTGTACTGCTGTTCTCTCCTGGTGCTGCTCAGCTTCTTGGTTAGTATTTGCGTGGTACTTTGATTCTACAAAGAGAAACAAAGCTTCCAGAGCTAAGCTAGATCAGGGAGAACGATCATGCCCCAGTAGGTTAGGGGTAACCTCAAGAAGGCAGCTGGAACTTTTAGTGTGCTTGAGAGTAAAACCAGTAGCTGCTTTTCCCCGCTAGTGTTTCTGAGCTAGCCTGCCCGTGTGCTGTCAGCAATGGTGGGAAACTCCTCTCAGAGCTTTTGGAATGTGCCAGAAGAAGAATGGCTACAGTAGAAGCAGTACATAGAACTGCTCGTTTCACATCTCAGTTTGATAATGTCTTTCACAAACTGTTTTATATGGGAACCGTATAGTCACAGGGAAGGCATTCAAAAAAAGATGAAGAAAGGGACAAAATGTTCGAGTTTTCTCACTGATTTGGAAAAAGGGAAGAGGAAGGGAGGGAGAAGGCAATATATCTGTAGCCAGCAGAAAATCATTTAGGGTTATAAAGACAAGAAATGGGACAATGATTAAGCTAGAGTACTGGTCATGTGGTGGATATGCTCATCAGTGCTGATAAACTGAAGTAACACACGTTGTGCAGAGTAGCTTGAGCTGCTTGTTTGCTTTATGTGCGTTTCTTCATTCATTCATAAAGCAAGACAAAGGCTGGGCAGTTCTGTGGTCTGTGAGGATCATTGAGCTCTCTGTAGCAGTATGGGTGAAGACGAGACGGCAAATATATTGTAACACTTATATTAATCAGTGACGAGACTCTGAGTATGTATTTGGTAATGGCTGCTCTGTCTCAAAAGCAAGTATCAGAGCAAGTGTTTGGTGAAGAAATTATTTGAATACAGAAAATCTTAGAGGAGGAAAACTTGAAAAAAATTTTTCAGGAGATAAGCAGAATCTGAGGAAAAGAATAGGGAAGATAGTTTCTTCTTACCTTCCCTCATAATACAGGAGCTTGCAGAGAAATTTGGCATTTAGGTGTATAACCTAAGTGACCTCAGGTTCAAGGATGATACTTGACTACTTTGGTTTTTCATTTTCTTATCTTAAAGGGCAACATCCACAGATAAATGTTCCTGAAGAACAAGCAGACAAGTTGCTCCTTGCAAGCTGGGGTCTTCCCAGAGCAGTTCTGGAGAAATACCACAGCCTGGGAGTTGTACAGATGTTTGAATGGCAGGCAGAATGCCTAATGCTCGGACACGTTCTGGAAGGGAAGAACCTAGTTTACTCAGGTATGCAAGCATCTGACAAATCCAGTCCCCACTAACGTTCCCAGGGCCCTTTACAAGAATATTGGTGCTGAAGGGTTCTGATCTGGCAGATAAAAAGGTCAAGATCCTGTTTATTCTGGAGAGACCCCATTGCGACCTCTTCCATTGCTGTACCTCAGACCTGGCTTAATGGACTCCTTTCCCGATGTGAGGAGAGACGTTTCCCCCCACTTTCTCTGTTAATGTGCCTTTAGAAACTGAAAATTAGGAGTCAGTTAATGACAACTCTCTTAAAAAAAAATGCACTGCAGACTCTGCAAGCCAGGAACTGATGATAACAGCAATGCTCGATAGGAATACTGTGGAAAACCTTTTTTGCTATCTCATTTTTTCAGTCTCTTTACCCTTTCTCCTCACCTGCTCTACTGGGTGGGAGGGAGGTGTACAAAAGGAGGAGTAGGGCTAATGGACCAGGAATCTGTGGGAAGCGGCAAATTCACTATCTGCTCTTCATGCAGCACTAGGAGGATGAAGAACTTAGAAGGGGAGTGGGTGATTTTCTTAGGCTTGGAGTTGAGTTTTATTTACTCGGTTCCAGAAGACTTTGGGCCTGATTGCTGGGTAATTGCTGTCCCCTGCTATGTGGCATCTCCTCAGTTTTCTGTAGATGATGGATGGCAAGCAGCAATGCTCACCAAGCAAGAGGGGTTAATACATGGGTAAGTCAGTAAGGCTGTGACTGATCTCTTCTGTCTTTTCATTATGTTCTGTCTGTTCATTATGTTTTCCCTTGCTTATCTCTGAGCTGCTGTTGCTTCTGGAGCAGAGCTAAGAGCACAAGCATTGGCAGCATGGTGGAAGAGGCTAGAAGAGAAATACTTTGCAGTCTTCTGGGGCTAACTGCAAATGTGGTTGTGGCAGTGGGAGAGGGGCATCAGTTGAGGAGTCCTGCCCAAGTTCTTCAGTAACTGCTTTCTCTGCTAACTTTATAAAGCTTCTTCCTTGAATTTGAATTATCTATTTCTTTTTAATTCCAGCTCCTACCAGTGCAGGAAAGACTCTTGTTGCAGAATTGCTTATTTTGAAGCGAGTCCTGGAGACTCGGAAGAAAGCTCTTCTCATCCTTCCCTTTGTCTCTGTGGCCAAGGAGAAAAAATGTTACCTACAGGTAAGTAGCATTCCAAGAGGGTAGACTTACAGGTTGTAGCTGTCGGGTCACGTTTTTTAAGCAGTTAGAAGTTTTATGCATGGATTTGAGGAAAAAATAATGTCACACAGTTGTTTCAGAAAGGACTTGTAGGTAATTTAAAATATGCTCATTGTAAGTTGGAGATAAAAACCCAGCAGTTTTAGCCAAAAGAGGGAGACTTGGAAAAATTTTAAGGAGTTGATTAAAACATTTTATTTCAGCTTTGACTTCTAAAGCATTGTTACTTGCATTTATCATAGAATCATAGAATAGTTGGGGTTGGGAAGGACCTTAAGATCATCCAGTTCCAACCCCCTGCCATGGGCAGGGACATCTCGCACTAGACCGTGTCACCCAAGGCTCTGTCCAACCTGGCCTTGAACACTGCCAGGGATGGAGCATTCAAAACATCTGTGGGCAACTTGTGCTGGTGCTTCACCATCCTCACAGTAAAGAGCTTCTTCCTTATATATAACCTGAACTTCCCCTGTTTCAGTTTGAACCCATCTCCCCTTGTCCTATCACTACAGTCCCTGAAGAAGAGTCCCTCTCCAGCACCCCTGTAGCCCCCTTCAGACACTGGAAGCTGCTCTGAGGTCTCCATGCAGCTTCTCTTGCCCAGGCTGAACAGCCCCAACTTTCTCAGCCTGTCTTCATATGGGAGGTGCTCCAGCCCCTGATCATACTCGTGGGCTCCTCTGGACTTGCTCCAACAGCTCCATGTCCTTCTTATGTTGGTGACACCAGAACTGCACACAATGCTGCAAGTGGGGTCTCACCAGGGCAGAGCAGAGGGGCAGGATCACCTCCTTCCACCTGCTGCTCATGCTGCTTTTGATGCAGCCCAGCACATGGCGGGTTTCTGGGCTTGAGCACGCACTGAAGTGGCTCATGTTAAGCTTCTCATCAACCAACACCCCCAAATCCTTCTCCTCAGGGCAGATTTATTCACAGGTTTTTATAATACACAAACTTTAAAGGATTTTGCTAATTAGATATTTCATCTGAAAAAACTACAAAGAGGAGGTGTCAATGTTATCTGAATGAATAAAAGGATATTTTAGCTTTCCTTAGGGTGTTCCACCAGAATTTGGTGCTTTTAATTTCACTCTGACTTCACTACAACTTTGTTCTGAGAGAATGTGGTGGTCTTGGCTTCCCCACCCCAGCTATTTGAAAACAAAATTACAGTGGGACCAGTCTTTTTTAAACAACAAAAAATACTTTTTCTTGTAAGATTTTCTTTGCAAGCATGAGCTAACATGTCAAAGTAGCAACAATTACTGAAGATAAATCCAAAACCAGCAGGCATTTTGATCAGTTTCTGGCAGTTGTGAATGCTCCAACCCTGGAGGTGTTCAAGGCCAGGCTGGACAGAGCCCTGGGCAACATAGTTTAGTGTGTGGTGTCTCTGCTCATGGCAGGGAGGTTGGAACTAGATGATCTTAAGGTCCTTTCCAACCCTAACTATTCTATGATTCTATGATTTAAGACATTTTGGGTGTTAATAAAACTGGGATGGTACCTTAACCTTGCAAATTGCTAGGAAATACTACAAACCGAGTACAAAAGCTACTTTGTAGTGATTGATAATGGAGACATGCTTTTCCTTTAATCTTGTAAAGCTGGAGGATTTTCAATGCTGTGTTCTGCTACTCCTGGCCTAAGGTTTAGCTGTAGCTCATGTACTTGAAATCATATGGTATCCTACCCATCTAGTTCAAACCTCTGTACCTTTTGTTAATGCAGTGTGTAATATGCCAAAGCATTGGCACTGCAGCACTAAGCTGTGGAAGAAAAAAAGTTTCCTAACTTTCAGTGGGAGATGTGACATCTTTGTATTTGGGCTACCACATTTGGCTTTTGCCCAGGATTTCTCAGGAGCAAGGCTCCATTGTACGTAACCCACTGTTAACTATAAACTGCTATACTTGTGTTCTGTAACCTTTTGAATGGTAAATATTTAATACAAAACAGTCATCCTCATCCCTTACTCAGCTGCATACACTTTATCCTGCAATGTGTGGTTTTGGAAATAAAGATGACAGTGGGGAAAAAAAAAGATATAGCAGTAAATGGCTGAGCTGTGGCTTTAATCTCATTATTTGGCATTGCAAGTACGAGAAATCGTGGTTGTAGGTTGCAGGCTTTTATGTGGTTCCAGCAGGCATTGGTCAGATTCAGAGTTGTAATCTTGGTGTGACATCTGTATCCTTGGAAAACAGGCGCTGTTTCAGGATGTGGATGTGAGAGTTGAAGGCTACATGGGAAGCATGTCTCCTGCTGGATGTTTCTCTGCCCTGGATGTTGCTGTCTGCACCGTTGAGAAAGCCAATGGTCTAATCAATAGATTAATAGAAGAAAACAAAATGGACTCACTGGGTAAAATACTAAGGCTTGACTGTTGCGGGGATGAGGTTTATTACATAGTCTGAGTACATGCGAAGTCATGGGATATTTTGTGATTGCTCAGTTCTGTATGTAACAGACATGCAAGATAAGAAACTTGAGCATTTTTTTCCTCCAGAGCACCTCTAATTTGGATTTAGGAAGACAATCGGGACTATTCTTTGTAGCTTGGTGGCTGGGGTGCGTAGGTAGAAGCTGCAGGTCTTGGTCTTGGTTTCTCTGACATGGATGACAATCCATGGACAGTGATTAGCTGCAGTAAGCAGTGATTCCCATAGCTAGAAAATGTCTTCTAAGTTCAAGAATGTATGTATGTTTGTTTTGGACAGAGATTGTTGCATCCATGGTTTGTCTTCAGTTAGCTTGAGGAAGAGGAGGAATTGTGTTTGGTGCACATCTGGGTCCAGATTAGTGGAATGAACACATAAAGCTCCTCTGGGTAGGCACAGTGACTAAGGAGGGCTGTGCATTTGGAGAGAGATGTGTTTTCCTAGTCCAGTCAGAAATTTGTTAGCTTTGTTTCCCTGCTCAGTAGAGCTATACCCAGTTATATTTTATACAGTAATCCCTCCCAGCTTCATTTTGGCCTGAAACATAGCTGGTTGCTATTTTAAGACCATAAAAATTGGAAAACTAGATGAGTATTAAACTGCTCTGTGACCTCCACTTATGAAACTGCTGTTCCGTGGGCATCTGGTGTCAGAGTATTCTGGAGCATTATATGCCAGAAGAGTTTATTAAATACAAGGGAGAATAAGGGAAATAAAGCCTTGCAATTTTTTTCAGAGTGTGAGATCATGAGATAACTCATTCACACCTGCATCTATAGGGGCTGAATCACCATGAATGCTTTAGACTGCCAGTGGGCTGGAAGATGAGTGGGTGATCATGGTTGTGCAGCATTTTAAGCTCATTCAAATTAAGGCTCCTGCAGTCCAGCCTGCTTCTTGAAGGTATATCTTCATCCCTTCCCTTGCAAGAGAAGGTGATCGTGCAGTTAGTTATTTCAATATACGACTATTCAGTTTAGGGGTTTTTAGTTTTGTTTTAAATAAGTTTAGTTTGATCCTAGGTCACCACACTGTACAAGCTGTACTGCCAGCAGAAGGCAGAGAGTGGGGTCGTGATGTCTATGTTTGTGTTGGCTTGGAAGCATGCTCAGTATACTAAAATGTATTATTTAATGATAACATCTTTCAGAAGCTAGAGATATGCCAGATCCCTCTGGTTGTTACCTTTATTCCATCCCTCCATTTTGTTGTGCTCTCTAAGGTGAATGTACCTGAGAAGAGTCGTAAGTATAACCAACAAAGTGATTACAAGATTTGTGTTTTAATACGTGTCCTCAACAGTGATACCTCCATAAAACATGTTGGTTTTTCTTTCACCATTTGAAAACACCTCTGTTGGCAACCCTTCGTTTCCCTTGTGCTCCAATATAACTGTATAACTGAAAGAAGGGTAAAAATATTGTGGGTTCTTTTTCTTTATGTGCTTATTTTAAATGAATTTTTAGATTAAATTTGGGGTTTAAAATTTATCAAGTTCTCGCCCTAAAGATGAGGTTTTATTTGGAGATAAATTTTTTTGAAAGTTGCAAAATACAGGCATGAATTTAAAATGCCAGTTTAACTGTCACCTAAAGGAAGGCAGCATGTCTGAAACTGCAAGATTGTACCTTGTCTTCTAATTCTAAATTTAGACCAGTTTATAACGAGGGTGTTTTATCTTTTGAGATGAGTTACTGGGAGATGACTGCAGTTCTGGCTGGATTCCATCTCAAGCTTGAGCTGTTCCTTTTGTTGATGTCAACCCCATGCTGATAGCTCATATTGTCTTTGGAAATCGTCGAGAGAAACTCAAATCCTGTGCCTGGCAGAGCTCTCTTTGCTGTATGAAGCAGTTAAAAGCAATTTTGTGTTGCGAATTATAAGAACGTGTGTCAGTTTTGAACATTCAGGTACACAAAAGATGCTGTTCCTCTTGTTCAGCCTCTTGACACTGATGCTAAAGAAATCTTTAGGAAAGTGGTTAGAGAAGAATCCGCTGCCTTCTCAGCGTGTCAGCGGGGAATGGGTTTTGTGATGTGCTGTTGTGATACTTAACTTGTTTATTTTCTTAATTTAAACTTGAAAATTAAAAATTACTGGCTTAATTGCAGTAAAAAAAGGGAATAATCAAATCCTCCCTGCCTGCTATTCAGAACCTTTTCGTTTAAGGCAGGATGTGCACCGGAAGCAGCCTTTTTAGTTATGCTACAGTTAACATGTTGGATAGTTCTCAGGTGCTTTTTTGTAGGTGTTTTTCAGCAGTCTTCTAGAGACTTATTTGCAGACAGAAACAGGAGACCAAGGCCACATTCTCAGTAGCAATGCAGTGTGATTCAATTCTGGCCCCACTTGCACTCCTGAGCTTGCTGTTGAGTAGAAGATGCCATTGCATGATGGGACCTGAAGTCCTCCTTGGCTGCAATTCCATTTCCAGATGAGGATCCGCTTTGTGGAAAACTCTGTTTGCCTGATGGCTGCTGCTGTGTTATCCCAGCGGGTGTGCTCTGAGCACAGACTAACCAGAGGAGAGCACTGTGCCTCTGTGCCAGGCAGGTCTCACCAGCTTGCAGGCTGTCAGGGTAATGCAGCACACAGGTCTAGCATGGGCTTGACTATGTTTTCCAGCTGTGTAGCAGCAGAAGGTACACAAGTGGCCAAAGCATTCTCTGTGTTTTGACCTGTAGGTACCACTAGCGTTCTGTGCTTCTTTTCAGGAAGCTGAAAATGTGCTGCTTGGCACAAAGACTGGAATGGTAACTTGCAAGCACTTCCACTTTGGTAGATACCTGATTACACTGTCCTGCCTCAGCTGCTGGGAGTGTTCAGATGACTGTTTTATGGTGAAGCAGGAAGAAGCTTTTTCTGGTAGCTGAATAAATATGTATTTGGTGACCAACAAATTACCATTTTTTACAAGTGAGCACAGAACAGAGGAAGTACAGGAAGACAGGAGCTGGATGGGTGGGAGTTTGTACAAGAGGCTGATGAAGCATTGCAGCACTCTTTTCTAACTTAAGTGCTTTGAAAGAGAAGGGGGGAGAAAATAGATGAGGAGAGAAGGAACATATGTAGGAAGGAGAGAAAAAAAATGAGCAGGAAAAAAAGCATTGAAACAGATAATAAAAGGTCACATTTGCCCTTAAGCTCCTGCTAATGTAGCTGTACTGGGAAGATATTACATATCTGCACCAAGGAGGGACAAAAACTCTCCAGCAGCAGAACTAATGAAGCCTGGTGTCTTCTATGCTCTGCTTTCTTTTGTTCAACCTTCCTTCAGCCTCTTCTATGGCCCTGTGACCCTGTAGGCTGGCCAGAAAGGGTACATGCTGCTGCTAGTTGGGATGTGGGCAGGAGGTAGCTGTGTTGTAGTGGCTTTATGTTTTCTCCTCAGGGGAGATCCTAGTTTGCTCTGTTTTCTTCTTCTGAGAGTCAGAAAGCTTTTTAGACATTATTCTTTTCAAGAGTTCTGCATTTCTCACACATTCGATGGAGGTGGCTAATAGATTAAAAAGGAATTTGCAGGAGGTAGGATGACAACAGAACAGTTGTATCAAGATTTTTCTCAATAGGAAGGCAAAGTTAAATAGTAGAGCTCATTCAGGTTTGGTTAGTGAAAAAAGGTATAATAGGAAGCAGGGTATGCCAGTGTAATTACATCTGCTTGAGGGGGTTTATCTAACGTTACTGGATTAGTAAGGAATGATGTTTTTACTAAGGCAGTGATGTCAGCAAAGCTTTTGACTAGCTCGGGCTCCTTTCTGGATACTCTGAAGCCTGGGGGTTTTTGCTTGCAAAGAGGTTCCAGTATAGAGGCTGCAGTACTGTTTTGCATGGTGGCCAGACTAATAACTCAACTTGTTCATGTTTATTTTTGTAAACATGAACAAACATTTTTGTAAGAGCTGGTTGTGTGTGTGTGAGGTTTTTTGGGGAGTGAAATGCCATGATGTTGGTCATGATTTGCCTCTCTCAGAAGAATCAGTGACAGAAGGAAGTAGTGTTGGTAAGCACAGCTGCATTTGTGGATATAAACTTCAGTTCCTCATAGAATCATAGAATAGTTAGGGTTGGAAAGGACCTTAAGATCATCTAGTTCCAACCCCCCTGCCATGAGCAGGGACACCACACACTAAACTATGTTGCCCAAGGCTCTGTCCAGCCTGGCCTTAAACGCCTCCAGGGTTGCAGCATTCACAACTTCCTTGGGCAACCTATTCCAGTGCCTCACCACCCTCACTGTGAAGAACTTCTTCCTTATATCTAACCTAAAGTTCCCCTGTTTAAGTTTAAACCCATTACCCCTTGTCCTACCACTAGAGTCCCTAATGAAGAGTCCCTCCCCATGTGGAATCTGGAAGGGAGAGGCTATCTGTTCTTAGTTTGTCAGTTTGTCACAACCTGAGTGCTTCTCTTTATCAGGAGTGGTGGTTGTGGACGAGTTGCACATGCTGGGAGACTCTCATCGAGGATATCTGCTGGAACTCCTCCTGACCAAAGTTAGATATGTTACAGAGAAGGTTGCAAAACGGTGGGTACACCAAGATGTTTGTCTCATAATGCTAAATTATGAGTGGTTCTAAATATTCTGTTCTATGGGTGACAGGAAATTTGGGTTAGCTCCAGGTTTTCTAAGAGTGGTGACCTATTTTGGTTATTAGGGTCTCATCATACCACCTCTCAGGGGCCTGCCATTGTAGCAAAACCTCTTGTCCTCATGGTTTTCAATTTGTGTGCTGCCATGGGATTTATTCTCTCAGGAAAAGAAATAAGGCTGAAGCTTTCATTTACTTTTTTTAGCCTATTTATGTAAAAAAAAAAACCCCAAACCCAAGCCTGGATTTCTGTTAATGTTTTTGCCAGTGGACTTGCTCTACTTCATCTCTGTGTTTCATGGAATGAGGTATTTATACTGCTGAAATTGTCAGGTATTGTGGAAAAGTGAGCATGCTGTTAACTTGTCAGTGGTGAATTGATCAGAAGACTTGAGAGGATGTGCCAGTAGTCTGCTCAGGTAGCACTGCTCAGGATGATCTGTAGTATCATATGGTATCATAGTGCTTGCGTTGTTTCTTGCCTTTGACACAACTGACTGGCTACTGGAGGACAGATTTGGTGTTTCAGAAGAGCTTTAGACGCTTGTAAGAATTCAGGATCTAGTTTCCCAGCAGTGGCTCCTGTAGTGCTCAAATACCAACAAAGGCACCTGGAGGAGATGGTGCATCTTTAATGGTGGTGCTGAGAGAAAGTCAAAATCAACTGTTTCCTTAGCACCAAAAGCCAGATTTTGCCAGTTTTCTCTGTCACTTCCTGTCTTGAGTAGTACCAGTGCTTGGCTAAGCACAGACTACCTATTTAGTGCTGGGGGAACTGCCATTTCTGCACTGGCTCTCCAGCAGACATGTTAGCCAGTATTTCCTATCCTGATTTCCAGGATCCAGCAATGTTCTGGGTTTAATCACCTCTGACTTTTTCTCATATTGTGCCCATACATCCTGGAATCCAGTACACTTCAGAGCAGTGTTGAGTGGCTGCCACTCCTTTTACCTTGGCTTATGCAGCTGTAGCACAGGTGAAGTCCACTCTCTGCTTTCATCCCTTGCATTGAAAAAGCAGGAAGGAGAAAACATTTGTCAGGGAAAAAGGGATAGATACATCCAGGAATGTTCCTGGGAAGACACAGTACTGCAGCCTTCATCATATAGGCCCAAATACCCAGATTCACCATCTCTTTGTAATGGTAAATTTGACACTGGTTCCCTGTACCACTTACAGACACAAAGGAGGTGGCTGCTAGTTTTGTTTTGGAATCCACTTGAGATTCCTGGAGTTGGAGACCATGTTTTATCTCAAATGTCCTCCCAAGTCTGTGCTGCTTTTTTTCCTTTATCCACATTCTTTAAACACTGTCCAGCCTGACTGATATCAGAGGGACCAGTGCTTTTAAGAGCTTTTTAAGTGGTTAGCTGGACATCCCATGAAGTATAAGGATGTGTCTTCTCACCAAGAGAATGTTCTCTGATGGCCATTGCCAGCATGGGTGCTTTGCTTCTCCTCCATGAGGCTTTTGCAGAGCCAGCAAGAATTTTGCAGCAGATTTTTCTCCTCCCCAGTCAAAGAGTGTGTTGTGGAGCTGTAAGGGGAAAAATCTTCAGCCTGGATGGCAGAGCTATCCTAGCAAATGCTTGGAAGAACTTGGATCACAGAGTCTGCCTCTCCACATCCTCCTTTTTTCTGTCTCATCTGTGACCAGCCCGTTTTACTCTAGCTTCTGGGTAGTCTTTTTTCCTTCATCTTTGCCAGGATTACCTGGATCTTCTAAGAAGGTTCAGATAGTTTTTGAGCTCACAGTGATTTATAAGACCTTTTTATTTTTTGAAGTCTCAATTTGTGGCTCAGTGCAATATAAATGAGGAGTTTTCAAATGTAGGCTTAGGAGCATAAAACCCCCCTATTGTGTGGATGTAAAAGCCTGAATTAAAATATAGATCTGGGCATCTAAATTAAGGGTTTGTGTTTTCAGGTCTGTTAAGAGTCCATTACTTCTCACTGCCTTTAGTGGAAGCTGCTGTTAAGCACTTTGAGAACTGAAGCTGCTTGCTTCTTTGCTGAACTAAGGGCTTTGGTTCCCAACTCCAGGAAGACCTTAGTTGAGTATTATTTGTCCTGAAATTGAAACAAATGGAAGTGCTTTAATTAAGGCATTTAATCTTAGAAAGAACCATTCCTTTATTTCCATGTTTTTGTGAATGGCAAGGAAATAGTTGATTTATTTATTCTTTTCCAGTTTCTCCAAATATACAGTCAGTTTATGGCTGCTGTTACATAAAGAAGCTTCAAGTTTAGATTCAAAGTGATAAAAAGTTGTATTATTTTGTTATCAATGCGTAACCTGACATGTTTGCTAGGAGTAGAGTATGTCTTTTTTCTTTGTCAAGATGTTGAATGGAACAGCTTTGCACTTCAGCTGCTGGAAGGAAGTAGATTGAGTTAGCTTTTCTGAATCCTGTTTTCCAGGACAGGAGCCTATGTTGTCACTAACTTTCATGTTCTTTTAACCACTTCCAGACAGGTGAAGATGACCAGTCCAGATTTTGGTGGGATACAGATAGTAGGCATGAGTGCTACCCTCCCTAACCTGGGACTCCTAGCTTCATGGTTAGATGCAGAGCTATACTGTACAGATTTTCGGCCTGTGCCTCTCAAAGAGTGGGTGAAAATTGGCAGCAACATTTATGACTCCTCCATGAATTTAGTGCGAGAATTCCAGCCCAAGCTTCAACTGAAGGTAACAAACTGAGCAATGGCTTAGAAATAACACCTTTTATACAGCTAATGGCAAGCTGTGAACAGTAGGGGTTTGCATGCACATCTATGTAAGTATCCATACAAGCCTTCCACTTGCACTCTTTGGTCAGCAGCGCTTGTTGCATGCATCTTATTGGGGATGCTTAAACTGCATCTCATGCCTTTAGCTCAGGCATCCTAGTTGATAAGTCTTCCTTAGTTATTGCAGAGGAATGTTTTCCCTTGAAACTCTTCCTAGTTCTTCACCACGGCTGTTAGCCATGACACGGAGGTTGCAGTGTTGTTTTTTTTTTTGTGCAGTGTGGCCTTCGTTCAGAAACAGAGTTATGAAAGCAAGACCTAAAACCTTCAATTTATTCATGGGTAGATCTAGGGCTGTCCTCAACAATATGGTCATACTAGTGCTTGGACTTCCAAAAGCAAGAGAGAAACTAAGATAACAGTGCTCCATCTTCTTTGTTTGCTTCTCTTTATGACTTGAAGTAGAAGATTTCATACTGTGACACAGAAGAATGACAGCATTTACAAGCCTCGTTCAGTGTGGGAGTGCACTGAAAATATTTTGTCTCAATTCAGGCAGATGAAGACCATGTTGTGAGCCTGTGTTATGAGACTGTTTGTGGTGGCCATTCAGTCCTGCTTTTCTGTCCATCCAAGAACTGGTGTGAGAAGCTGGCAGACATCATTGCCAGGGAGTTCTACAGTTTGCAACAGGCTGAGAGTAAGAGAAATGTAGTTGATAGAAGACTGAAGTGTGATGCACAGTACCTTGAATAAAAATTAATTTTAGTAGAAACTATAAAAATATTCTTTATCTCAAGGTTCTGGAAAAAACTCAGCCCTGGCCCCAGTGGTTGTGGACAGAGAAGGGATCGATGAGGTTCTGGAACAGCTAAAGCGTTCTGTCTCAGGCCTGGACTCTGTGCTCCAACGTACTTTGCCATGGGGAGTGGCGTTTCATCATGCAGGTATTCCTGAATCTGTTGGTCTTGATGGTCAAGTATTACAGATTCTTTTTGCTGTAGTTACCAGTAATTTACCAGTTGCTTTCTGAAGACTTCTGTAGCTTGTGAATGAATTAAAATGCTTCAAGAACCTCACAGTTGGAGGTAAGCTTGAAATTCTTTTATCGTGACCTAAGACTTGAATTCAGGCATTGCTATGATAAAACTTCTCTCAGACGTGTTGGGTAACAGCAATTTTTTAAACACAACTTAGATTTTTTTTTTGGTGAAAAATCAGCAGCCCAGGCATTTTCAGCTTGTCCCTAAAGCTGCCAGAGTATTTCAGAGCAGTTTTTCTCAACTTCATACTGAAATAGATGAGTAAATAGAGGCAGCATAACAATGAAAACACAAATAAAAAGAGCATGTGCTGCAAATGCTTCTGGCTAGATCTTTTATTTCTTACTTAAGTCGGTACTAGTGTATGTGACCTGTTGATCCACTGAGAGACTGACTAGGGAAGAGAGAACACTATGGCACTGAATATGTAGTGCAAGTAATTCCAAATGCTTGAGTGTGGATTTCTTTCTCAAGAATAAAATTGGCCTGAAGCCCTAAAGGAGATGTAGAAAGATACATACTAGACCTCTAACCTAGAATGGAAATAATGAAGAAGGATTCCCGGGTTACGATGACAAAAGACTAATTCCTAGTTTCCTACTGTTTGTTACACCCAGTTTGCTTCTTTTTATTTTCTTTCTTTCTCTCTTACTTGCACTGCTTGTAGATATGGAGTAGATAGTTGTTCATCTTGCTATGATGTGTACAAGAACCTTAGATAAGCTAGTTTATAAGTGTTACTGTCAGTTGAATGATAAAAACTTAATGGTGACGTTTTGCTTCACTACAGATTGAAAGAAGTTAACTGAGGTGGTGGTGTGAGTCCTGTTCCTAACACTGAATGGCAAATATTCAGTTTGTTCTTGCCCTTGCTGGCCAGTAATATTATTAGCTCTTCAAAGCAGTCTCACCTTTACTAGGTTCACTAAAAGTCACCTCTCTTCAGGTCTTACTTTTGATGAACGGGACATTATTGAAGGAGCCTTTCGCCAGGGCTTGATCAGAGTCCTAGCAGCAACCTCCACGCTCTCATCTGGAGTGAATTTGCCAGCACGCCGAGTGATTATACGAACTCCTATGTTTGGTGGCAAACTGCTGGACATTCTGACTTACAAGCAGATGGCTGGAAGGGCTGGCAGGAAAGGAGTAGACACAGCGGGTAAGCAGAGGCTTTATTAACATTCTATAAGAACACTGTTAACCTGATTAAATCCAGGGCAGTGCTTTGCAATTAGTTGCTGATCATGATGAATTCCTTTGGTATTCAGTATGATTAAGTTAATCAAGATGAATTTGTTTGGTATTAATGGAGTAAAAATTGTGATTCCCAGGGGATTCTTTTCACTGCATGAGACTTACTTTGGTATTTATATGTCAGTTACTTCCGGAATGGGCTATTTTCTGGTTTGAATACTTGTTAGCTTCTAAGGCTGTGTTGTTCATTTGCCTTAGTTCTGGGATCCATGGTCTGGGATCCATGATCCATGGTCAGTTTACTAAAGCATTTACAGTTTCAGTGAAAATATTTATGGTGAACTCTTATTGCACAGGCCTAAAATCTAAGAAATGCACTTAAAGTCTACAACTAGAATGTGAAAACTTCTTTTGTTGTCTGAAGTTCTGATTTGGGTTTCTTAAATTTCCACTAAACTTAACCATAACCTTTATGGATCTTGAAAGTAGCAATCCAACAGGGAAAG
>NW_009929277.1:17940-19025 GCF_000696875.1 Nestor notabilis
GGTTCGTGGATAACATGGGGTCTTCATGCATACAGTGGCACTGGTTGATGTTCAACAAAATAATCCTGCCTGTTATTTTATTTTGCAATGGAAATCTGTCTTCATGGATGATATTTGGAAAAATTCTATTATACAAATATAAACTGGGAATCAGAAGCTCAACAGAAGCGGGAGGTGGGATTTGCCCTACTGATGGTGTGATTGGTGCTTGCTGGAACCCTGTGTAAGCAGACTGTTCTTACATTTCACTTTCTATTTTTGCTGGAGTAGCATAGCAACAGAGCATTTTGCGACCTATATCTCTGGGAGCTATCTCCATGTGTTAAAGCAAAAGGCAGCTGCATGCTGTACTCTGAAATTGTACAGACTTTGTCATTTGAGTGTAGTTGGCAGGTGTAAAATTACATTATTCTTTGAAGTTTCTTCCCCCCCCTTCAAGATACAATAATTAGAACCCTTTTTTGACAGTTGTGATGTGTCTGTGTTTTGCACTGTAAGCACTTGAGTTTTGCTGATGAGCTTCATAAATGTACCATTTTTTTCCCACTCTGCAGAGTCTTTTGGAGAGAACACAAAGCTACGTTACCAGCTGCTGCTCTTTCACAGAGTAGGGACACTGGAGGATAGCAACTTTAGCTGGAAAAAATGTCTTATGTGGATATGAAATTCAGCTGATAGACAGCTGTTGGGTTGACTTCTCCCTTCCCAACATTGTAGTGTTGGATTGTCTCAGGTTTTGATTTTTTTGCTTTTTCTAATTTGATGGAAATTTAAACCCATCATTTTAGAGAATGAAATTGGGTTATTTTTGCATTCATCAAAACTGTCACATTCCCAAGGTGAAATAGGTAAAGCTGTTCACAATCACTGAACACAACTTAGAAATATAATAGGGCCTTTTTTTGCTTTTGATGGACTTCTATGAGGAGATAGCCAGAGTCTTCTGGTGCTCGTCTGGTCTAATGCTAACCTAGACTTCCCCTCCTGTCTAAAATGTTCAACAATGGATCTTCAAACAGCTTAGTTCCCCCCCCTCCACTGTTCACTAGGTTGCAACTACTGGCTTTAAGTTCTTAGTTGCATCT
>NW_009929277.1:19056-91890 GCF_000696875.1 Nestor notabilis
TTCCTCCAAGTCTTGAGTGACTGTCAGATAATGTAGAGTCAAGTGGATACCCACCTTCTGTTACATTTATCACACTTAAGGGTCAACATTTTCAGGGGGAATTGGAGGTCATATCAGAACCCAACTATAAAATAAGGGAACGTTCTTTATTGCTGCAATCAAAACAAGCTTTACATTCACAAAACAGGCAGTTTATCTTCTGTACTCTCAGCTCTGGCAAAAGTACATGGTCAACAGATGTTAAAAGTTTCACCTGGCAGGATGAAAAAGATCCCAGAGACACATCCTCTGAGCATGCCTTTCATTATGTAATTCATTTATGGAATCATGTTTAAGCTGTATTCCGTTACTCACCTACACTGCATTTGGTCTGTTTATTCTGTTCATTAAATGTAAGTGCAGTTGTGTTTTCATTACCTCTGGATTTGCTAATTACGGTAGCATTACCACAGCTATGATTTTATCATAACTTAACATTCCTAAGATCTTACTAAAATACCCACTACCAAAAGCACCTTGGTGTCCAGACAGCGTGCCCTTATATCTGAAGAAGTTATCAGAAACCTATCATAATATTTACTTTACCGCTGATCATATCTAGCAGTCTCTTCTTAATCAACTTAGTAGCTGGTGCAGTGCTGTGTTTTTGACTTTCAGTCTGGGAACAACGCTGATAACACTTGCCGGCTGGGTTTGAACCACGACATTACTGTACAGCTGATCATATCTAATGCTCTCTTCTTAATCAAAGGCAAGCTTGTCCTACCCGTAATTCATTTATCCTGTGCCAACAGGCAAAGCTCCTGACTAGGCTAAATCTCCCAGGGACCTAGTTTCATAGAATCATAGAATCACAGAATGGTTTGGGTTGGAAAGGACCTTAAGATCGTCTAGTTCCACCCCCCTGCCACGGGCAGAGACACCACACACTAAACCCTCTGTAAACCCTCTGGGTTTCTTGAAAAGATCTCCTTTATGTGACCATTACATTTTCCATGGGTAATTAAGAGATTCACTTAATGATGTCTCAGATAATTTTAAGGTAAGGTATATTTAGATGTATTTTCAGTGGAAACTTTTCTTCAGGATACTTAAGATCTTAAGTATGCATTCAGGATACTTAAGATACGTGTGTGTGGGTGTATGTGCATATATGAACGTTCAGAGAATGCATAGTTATTTAGATTAATAATTTTGGATTTCTGAATTACTTTGGTGTTTGTGTTATTTCACCTCAGGAGCGGAAGCTGGTTGACTTAGCCAAGCTGTTGAAGTGCTGTGCAGCTTTTATGTTTTCTTCCTGCTTTTGAGAATCTTTTCACTTTAATAATGCAGCGTAGAAGAAAAATTGATGCCACTTTATGTTATAGTTCCAGTCCATTCCAGAACAACAAGCAAGAGTTGTTCAGCAGCAAAGCAATTGAACAGAGAGGCTATGGAATCTCCTTAGATGATTTGGCAAGACCCTGAGCAGCATAATGTAACTTTAAGTTTGCTCTACTTTTAGTGCTTAAGTATTGCATATCCGTGGAGTTCTTGCATATCAATGGATATACACTGTTCAAGATTGCAAAGGTATTTCTCTTTTTTTAGTGTTCAGCTATTTAAAGAATACCTATGGTTTTCCATTCCATGAATACGTTCTTGATGAAAAGCTGTTACACTGCTAAGAGGTGATACGTAGGTCATTGTTTGTCTGTTTTTGTTTTTCCCTGTAGGTGAGAGCATTTTAGTTTGCAAGCCCTCAGAAAGATCAAAAGGAACTGCTCTACTTCAGGGATCTCTCAAGCCTGTTCACAGTTGTTTGTTTAGAAGAGAAGGGGAAGGTGTTGCTTCTAGTATGAAAAGAGCAATACTGGAGGTACAAGGCGTGCAGAGAGGGGTTAGAACTGGATAGTTTCTTTTGTGAGACCATCAGATGTTTTCTGTGCACCTTCTTTTTCTTCTGTTTCCTCCCTTGTCAGCCCAAGCAGCTTCAGAAGAAAATTACTTGGGTCTGCCCAGCTTGCTTCAGTATTCAGCATTTTGTTCAGTATGATTCAGTCTCTGCTTGCTGCAGATTAGGACTTGAGCACACTCAAACAAGGGTTACTAAGCTTTGCTTTTGCATTTAGATATGCTCAAACTTCAGGCAGAAATAATGATACAATCATAGAACGGTTTGGGCTGGAAGGGACCTTAAAGCTTGTCCAGTTCCAACCCACTGCCATGGGCAGAGACACCTTCCAGGGGACCAGGTTGCTCCAAGCCCCTGTGTCCAAGCTGGCCTTGAACACTGCCAGGGATGGGGCAGCCACAGCTTCTCTGGGCACCCTGTTCCACATACATTGTGAGTTTTATTAATTCTGGTGGTGGAAGTTTCTTTTGTCTGCATGTAAACTACACACAGCGGTACATGAAGCATTACTCTGCAGATGTGACCTGACAGTGTTAACTGGGAGATGCCTGTAAACTACAGATCCCAGAGACTTTGTAGACTGAATTGGGCCATTAAGACATTTGTAGAACCTGGGAAGGTCCCTTATTTCCTTCCTTAACTTATCTACCTCTTTTGCACAGAAATGATTGAAGTTTTTTGGTGAACTAGCAGGTGTGGTACCTGATCTGCTCCCTCTAGCCTGCCCTCCTCTGTAGAGTTCCTACAGGAGTAGAAAGGGACAAAAGGATCATTTTTTCCACCTATGTGAGCTCATCTGCCTTTCCAGAGTTGCTTTTGGTCTTGAACTGAGCTTAGGCTCTTTAAATACAGCTCATTTGCTGTACTACTTCTACTGTCTTGTGAAAGCTGCTGTGGCACTTACAACTTGTTTGAGATTGCAGAGATTTTGAATTTTTAGCAGACCAATGGAATTTCTAAAGGCATTTTTCTACATAAGAGCCGTCTAAAAGATGGGGGTTCCTTTTCAGTAGTGTTGCTTTATAACATGAAATAAATCCAGCGAAACCATGAAAGAAAGTTCTTATTTAAACACCTTGCTATCTCAAGGAAGACACACACATGGCAGTGACTTGGAAATTAAAAACAGTTATGAACCAAAAGGCAACAAAATCCAGGGGGAAAAAAATCACTTTCAATCAGGATAACAATGGTGGGGTATACACTCACATTTATTAAGAGAAAACTTCAGTATGCTGAAGAACTCCTCCTTCCTGCTTTGCTTTATGTCTTCGGAAGATTGCATTTTGTGTTCTAACCTTTTAAAAGGATTCCACAATGTTGGCAGAGCAAAATGCCAAGGGCTAGTCTCAAGTCTAAATTGCTACTATGTGTATGTCTGCTATCAGAATAAGAGTTTATAATTCATTCTTTCCCATAGCTTAGTCCTTTTACTTCTACTGAAGGTGTCTTAACTTCTTGTCAGGAAAGAAAACCTTGCTTAAAGGGTGGCAGTTGCTTTGCCTCATGTTCCCCTCTCGTACTGGTTCTTTAAAACTTAGATATCTGATGGATCAATGTCTTTGATTCTCTGACCTGTGATGCATCCTGTTGCTTCTCTGTCAATGTGAACAAGTGGTTGTCTTCAACAGATCATAGTGGGGGGAGTGGCCAACACTCCAGATGATGTGCAGACCTACGCTGCTTGCACTTTCCTTGCATCCAGCTTGAAAGAAGGCAAGTGTGGAAATGACAAAGCACAAGACAAAATGCAGACTGGACCTATTGAGGCTTGTGTGGCTTGGTTGCTGGAAAATGAATTCATTCAGGTTCTGGACTCTGGCAATGATGTGAAAGGTAATGTTGGTGTTCTCATGTGTTTCAAGAAAATTTTAGCTTTCTGAAGGGTGTCTTTATACCTGCTTTAACTTTTTGTGCATGCACATGTTTTTGAAGGCCTCTCTGCCTATTACCTCTGAGACTGACGCATCCTAGTCTACAAATGCCCAAAATATCTTTAAACAAGGCATACTTTTACTGCAGGATTTCTGCACGTTATCTGTAGACTGTGATTTTTGTCTTTCTCAAGAAGAACCAGTACACTCTTAAGACGGCGCAAGTCTCTTCTTGAGCTGCTTGGTGTACATGATTGCACTTTTTCCTGAATTTCTTAGAATGGCTAAGGATGAGACTCTTACAGTAATCTCAGGTAATCCCCGTGAAAATCCCCATTGCACGTAGTTTGCATCTCTTTTTTAAGATAAGATGATAGGAGATATTTTGTGTTCCTAAGAAAGAAATACTCAAAAATACTCAAAAACTAGTAGGCAGGATGGCAGATGGGATTCCAGTGTTTTACTTCAGAGAGTTATCACAACTGTTAGTCTGACTAGTTAGAGGTATCGAAGCTTGTGATCAGGCTTTGAGAAAGACAGGGTTAGACTTAGGCAAGTCTAAACCTTTTATTTGTTTCCATTTTCCTTCAGAATGGAAAAATATACTATTTCTTCTTGAGAAAGCAGTTGGGAAAAGTGAGTAGAATTGATATCTCTAAAATACTTAGCAGCCTCAAAGTGAGATGGTAACTTGCACTTCAGTGTTCTTCTGTGGTTTTGTTTTGTTTTTTAAACAGCAAAGGTTTATCATCCAACGCATCTTGGCTCAGCTACTCTTTCCTCTTCTCTTTCACCAACTGAAGCCATGGAAATCTTTGCTGACCTGCAGCGAGCTATGAAAAGCTTTGTTCTGGAGAATGATCTACATATTGTCTACCTGGTAGGTTCCTCCTTCTGTGTTTTGTATTTTGTCCTGCCAAAACTCAAGGGCTTCATGAATGTAGGGAGGTTTTTTGTGCTCAGCTTCGCTCATCCTTCATGAAGCAAAGTTTCTAAATTGAATGTCCTTCAGAACTACTCTGCTCCCTTAATTTGTGTTGTGGAGGCAGGTGCTGCATACCCATCTAAGCCCATTGTGGCTTAGATGGGTATACACTCCTGACTTTGAAAGATTTCAGAACATTGTACATTTCGGGTGTGTGGAATAATGATAATTTTTCTGAGACGCTCCATGAAATCGGTTTGTTATGTGTTCGGGATAAGCAGGCTGCATCTTGGATTACTTATGGAGGCTCAGAAAACTTTTGGGGTTTAAGCATCTATTTTGCCTACAAAAAGCCTCAGAGAACTACACTACTGTCTTCCTATGAGTGGGCTTTTTTTCAGTTCAGTAGCAGTGAAATTCATCTCTGATTTGGTTTAATTTCCTGGTGATGCTTCCAGGGCTAAAGGAAGAAGCATGATAAATCTTTCGAGGGGAATGTGTCCCAAAGTTTGTCATGTGCACATGCACTTAAGCTAAGCAATGCTATTTAAGACTTTTGGAGAGGAAGCCATGAACCTGTGAAGGTTAGTGAAGAAACAAGGTGGAGTTGCAGTGAACATCTTGGTATTCGTGGCTGCCAGAGGCCCATCATACAATCATCATCCAAAACTTGACAGTTGTCTTTAGCCTCCTTAAGTATGAAGTGGATTCTCTTTACCAGGCTGATAAATCTAAGACAGTGATGGCAATAGAGTTTTTTCCCCCCATGTCTAATGCAGCATGTCTAATGTTAAGTCAAATACACTGTTGAACAGAATGTTCTTGAGATTCTCCTCCATTAGCTAGCCTGAAACACTTTCTTGCAAGTCTGTTCATTTCCAAGGGTGAAGGAAGGTTTGATTGTTTTTTATGGCATTTTTTTTGTTTTTAAAGAATTGTTCTCCATGTGTTCGTTATAGCCTAAAGAGAATTTATCTGCTGTAATGCTTCTTAATTCTTTTAGGCTTGAATCTTTTACTTGTTACAAATAGGAAACTGAATTCCAGCACCTTGTATTTTAGGCAAGCGGATTAAAGCAAGTATTTGCTAGTCTTTAAAGAAAAAAAAGAACTTGCAACAAAAAAGAGCAACAAACAACAAAAGACAATCCCCAACCTTAACAACATTTGTTCTTATCAGCAGATGAAGGGGCATGGATGATTTACAACTATGTAGACATCTGGTATTCTGTGTTATGTTAAATATTCCCCGGGAACTATTAGTTGTTTCAAAATCATTAATCTTGCAGTATATCGACACAGATATGAAGACATTTTGTTTCCTCTTACTGACACTGAGTCTGTGCTGACTGAGCTATAATA
The DNA here is from genome assembly GCF_000696875.1 of Nestor notabilis. Lineage (NCBI taxonomy): Eukaryota > Metazoa > Chordata > Aves > Psittaciformes > Psittacidae > Nestor > Nestor notabilis. The sequence goes on from NW_009929277.1 coordinate 25,114, forward strand.
GAATTGCTTTTCTGTCTGAAAATGTTTGAATGCTCTGGATGGCTTTTTTCTTAGTGTTGATCAAAGCTGAGATTTCGTGTACTCCAGGTAAATGAAAGCTTCAGCAAGTTCTGGCAAAGGCTATGTTCCTTCCTGCTTTATCAGATGCTGTGGCAGTGGTTAGTGTGGTTGCTACTGGTTTTAATACCTATCTGTCAGTTTTGTTAAAAACAGCATAAAGTTTAGTTCTGTTAAAAGAAAATAAAGATGAAACTTAAAAATCTTCTAGTGGCTTAGATGTAGGGAGCAACCTGACCAAGATTCCAGATTAATCATTAGAGTACCCGTGTGAGTCAGATCTCATCAGTACAAATACTGAAGAAACTGGGTTAGAAGAGCTTTTACTTTCTTCAGGGTACATGGTTATGACTCAGTGGCTCTGAGTAGTGCGTAGGATGCACCAACCACATTCCCTAGGCTGTATTTTTGTTTACCCAGAGCTCTGTTCTGTTTGTTTCTCTGAAATAGGTTTTTGCATTGTCTCCCATTCTTTAGGTCACCCCAGTGTATGAGGAGTGGACCACAATTGATTGGTACCAGTTTTTCTGTTTATGGGAGAAGCTGCCTGCCTCAATGAAACGTGTGGCTGAGCTGGTGGGGATTGAAGAAGGTTTTCTGGCTCGCTCTGTGAAGGGCAAAATCATAGCTAGAACAGAGAAACAGCACAGACAAATGGCCATCCACAAAAGGTAGCCACAGATTGGTGTGACTGTGCAAAGATTAGAGGCTATAACATGTGGAGTGAACAGGCTTTGTGTCTGTTTCCAGGATCTGGCTCTCTTGCTGAGTGAGCTGATAGCTCAGAGGGGCTGGATCTGGTCTGCTCTGCTCTGGGCTTAGAACGCTGCTGGCATAAGATGTTTGTGCTGATAGTTTTGCAAGCCACCTTCTTTGTTTCTTTTGTGTGCTGTGCTATAGTACCATTCTGTCCTATGCTATCACAGTACATTTTGTCATGTGCCCTGGTTAATGATTTTATGTCCATGTATACTACTTCTACAGGTTTTTCACCAGTCTTGCCCTTCTGGATTTAATCAGTGAGGTTCCCTTGAAGGCTATGACGAAGAAATATGGCTGCAGTCGTGGCCAGCTTCAGTCCTTGCAGCAATCTGCTGCCACCTATGCAGGTGAGTTGTCAGGACAAAATTCTCCAGGAATTGTAGGCTAGTCTGTTTTCTTTCCTTCCAGATAAGATTGCCACAGTGTGGTACTAACAAAAATCAGTCTTCTAAGACCACTTCCAGCTTGATAACTTCATCTGTGGTTGCCCCTGCTTTGAGTTGGAACCACAGAGTGTGCTGTGGGAAGGGGGCCAGCTGAGTGGAATCAAGCAGTGCTGTAGCATGCTGAGGTCTGTGGAAATCATCTGTGTGCTGTGCAAGAATATGGTTTGTTCAATACGAAGTGTGGAAATAAGCACAAGTTCATCCTGAAGCGTTGCTCTATCAGGGAAGAGTATCTTTCAATACAAGTAAAGTTTGGGGTCTCTAAGACTTAACATGGCTTTCTCCTGCTTGCAAAGTTGATTGGCCAGAAAGTGTAAGTTTGTAGTTTTCAAAACAATGTGAGTAGTTTCTGGGTCATTTATCACCATATAACAAGAGGTCAGATAGCTCTTACCTTGCACTTCATTTCCTTAAGAGGGCTGTGTAGCAGTAAAAGTAACAGCCCACCATGTGAATGAGATATGCCTAAGTCCTCTATTACTCCATAAGTGGGTCTTCAATTTTTAAGACATTTTTAGCTCAATTTGCGAAACCTTGTATGTGGGTTGAGCGTGAGTCAAAGCCCCAAAATGAAAAGGTCACGCCAACTGACGCAGAGTCGTTCAAATTAATTCTGGTAGTAGAAATAACTTTTTGTTGTAGCAGTTTCATAATTCTCTATTCCCAGTATTTGTAATTTTCACAAAAGTAATTTTGGAAATAAAATGAACTGTTGACATGACATATAGTTAAGAGATGATAAAAGTTGTATTCTATAATCACTGTAAAAGTAGTCAGAAATGTGTGTTTCAGTTACTTTCATATTCTGAAGATGCAACATGTGAGTAAGAAACTATCTTTGCTCTGCTCTTTAACACCTTCCATCTGCTGGGAACTGCAGTTGTAACCTTTATCACAGGCTTTGCTACCTCCTGTGATGCTCTCAGTAACTGAAGGCCAAGATCTACAGGCCAAGTTCTGCTCCTGTGGACATCAGTGATGGCTTTCCTCAAAGATCTGTGGCTTCTCTTAGTGCCTCTCACCACTGCTTTTTCTGTCTTCGTCAGTGTGTGGTTCCTCTGACTCCTGTTACAGGACATGCATGTGCTTCACACTTTCAAGATCAGCATCTTTGAAAAAGCAGTGTCATTCAGAATCTGTACCTCACTGATAAACTAGTTAATTCTAGATTGAGTTCTGCAAGACCAGTTCCTAGTCATAGTTATAGTAAACATGAATTAGTTTCTCTAAATAACGGGAAGGTCAGAAATGTAAAGTGAATGCAGATCAGATGAGGGGGAAAAATGGATTCAGCTTGGTAGAACTGGAGCTGGAGTTGTTAAGGCATTGCTGTAATTCTGTGTTCCAGGAATGGTAACGGTTTTCTGTAATCGACTGGGCTGGCACAACATGGAGCTGTTGCTCTCTCAGTTCCAGAGCCGCCTCACTTTTGGGGTTCACAGGGAGCTTTGTGACCTGGTACGAGTGTCTCTGCTGAATGCACGGCGTGCGAGGATGCTTTACAACGCTGGCTTTGTCACAGTGGCTGATCTCGCTAAAGCCAGTCCTGATGAGGTGGCAATTGCTCTGAAGAATTCAGTACCATTTAAAAGGTGAGAAATCACAAAGCCCACAAGTCAAATAAAGGAGTTTGTAAGGTGAAGGATTACAGGATGAAACCTGTAATATAATATGGCGATCTTTTGATACTTGGTGTCAAACATTAGTTAGAAATAACTTGTGGGTCTCTGTGTCTGCTTACAGTCATTCCATGATTATTTTGAAATTAATAGAAGCATCTTTTAGTTGCAACATAAGTTTGTGAGACCTAAATTTTCTTTTTGTTCCTCTTTTCAATGCACTGTTTAGTCTTGGGTGAATTGTTAATGCTTTCTGAAGAAGCTTTTCTTTTGCTGCCTCTAAAAGGCGGCTCCACCATACGATCAAAGGAGTTGATGATTTATTACCATATATCATTTGAGATTCTCTTGTGATTTTCATGTTGATGCAATGACAAGCTTCCTTGATCATGCACTTGTTAGACTGTGCCATGACAATTGTCTGGTTCATGCTCCTGAAGTTTCCTTGCTTTGGAAAGCAGTGCAGGAAGGAGGATTGATTCAGACTCTGGATCTTGCCCTAAGAGGGAGGTGGGACTCACCTAGGGTACCTGCTTGGGCACAGAAACCTGGGAATGCTTCTGGAGTATGCAGGCAGTAATATCTTTCATCAGCATCAATTCACATATAGAAAACTGAACCAGTTATTTCCTATTAAGTGCATTATATTTTGGATATAGCGCTGCTGTGAAGCTAGGAAGCTGTGAAGCTAAATGAAATGGGACTGAGAACAGTGCCATCTCCTTTTGTTGCTTGTTATTTTATGCATGAGTGTTTACATCTGTCTGTTACCTTTGCCATAGTGTTCGTAGGGCTGTGGACGAAGATGAAGAATCAGCAGAGGAGCGTCGGACAGTGCGCAGCATCTGGATGGCTGGAATGAAAGGTTTAACTGAAAGAGAAGCAGCTTCCCTCATTGTGGATGAAGCCAGGGGACTTCTGCAGCAGGATTTGGCACTGATGGGAGTTCAGTGGAACCCAGAGTCTTGTCTCAAGACTGATACATCTTCTGTGATCAGCAGTGAGTCAGAATTGGACGACAGACTGCACGGATTGAGTAGAGACCAGTCTTCTGAGTCTTCGAGGGTGTTAAACAAAAAAGGGTGCAGAGTTGAACATTGTAATGGCCTTGGTTCTCAGACTGGAAACTTATCCCTCATTAAAAAAGGACACAAAAGGCAACTAAGCAGTAGTACAGAAAACTCTAGATTTGAGAGTGAAGTCCCAGGTAGGAGACAGGCTCAAGCAGAGGAAGGCAGTGATGATATTGTGTGCAGTGCTAGGAAACGGCGAAATACATGCAGAGATAATGAAAATGTAGGAGGAGTTTCTCTGGTCAAACCCAAGATGGATTCTGGGAGAGCAATTCCAGAGCTCCCTACTGAGCAAGCGAAAACACCAGCAATGAGAACAAAGTCTTCAGCCTCTAGATTTCTAAAAAGCATGGACATGCATTTAAACCAGACTAGGAACAGAAATACTGCTTCAAAACTGCACAGGTCACTTCTTGAAGATTTAAATACACTTACCGTAGGCATACCAAAGCCACCTGCTTTCCACCCTGCCACCTCAATAGATAATTCTTTTTCAGACCAAAATAGTAAGAAATTTATGGAAACAGGGTCTGGAAGTCATCAAGTCTCAAATTCTGTACAGATGGGGGAAATGAACCCTGGGAGGAAAGATAAAATGGAAGGATTATTTCCAGAGCCTACCACCACCAATGAAGGCGTGCCTAAGGGGAAGGTGTGTTTTCAGGCACGTGGTACATTGCAGGGTACTCCACACATCATTGTGGAGAAACACAATACTGCAGGAAGTCTGGTAATACCTGGCAGTGCAAGGCCACAGAAAAACAACAATACGGATGATAAGCAGAATGAAATGAGTAAAATGCAAACAGATGCAAGATGTGCTGAGATGATGATGCGTAAGCAGCAGATGGCTTTAGACACAGACCATGGTAATGTAACTGCTAGCTATCCTGAAAGCAGGCATTTCCATTCTGGCAGCAGGATACAGAAGCCTCTGCATTTTTGTCCTGGTCAGGATAAATCCTGCCATATTCAGATTCAGAATGGTGGCCAAAATGGGAGTGAGAAGCCGAGTGAGAAGCCCAGTGGAGTATTGCCACAAGCTGGAGCATTGCAGAAAGCCAACACTCATCCTAAAGACTCTCTAGTAAAATCCAGAGGTGTTTGCAATGCAGGTGAAGTTGAGAATGGTCCATCCTCTCATCTGTTTTCTGACTGTAGAGACTTTGAAGATAGCTTCCAGTTGGATACTCAAACTGAGATGATAATAAAACAGGAGGGAGCATCTGGAACCACAGGAGATCAGGCAATACAAGGTTCAGAGCTGGCAGCAGTACCACAGCAGGAAATCCCCAAGAAACTAAGCACTTCACAGACTGATAATGCTCCTGATGAAAGGATGGCTGCAACACTTAGGAAACTGGGCTTATCGAGTCTTATCACAACAAATAATATTACAAGAAACACATCTCAGCACTGTAGTAATAAATTTTTGGAGTCTGGGAGCCTTAATTTACAGCCCATAGTAAAGGAAAGAGACTCCACACGTTTCCTTCAAGGAAGTGATTTCTCAGTGACTGACTCCCAGCTACATAGCTTTCTACAAGATTTCCAGACCCAAAAGTCAATGAAAGGAGAGAGTGTGTCTAAAGACCTTAATAAAGCAACCTCTCCTTTTGGTAGGGAGCACATTGTACAAGTAGAATGCCACCCTGTCCCTGAAACAAGCCTGAATATGAGTGATAGCTTGCTGTTTGATGATAGCTTTGGTAATGTCAATGACCTTTCAGCTGTTCACATCACAGAAGCTGACAGAAAGGACCCTGCGGAGAAGAAAGAGGCTTTGCTTCCTGCAGATGGTCTTTTGCAGAAACTAAGGCCTCTTCAGAATAAATTTGGTGGCAGTGGCAATCAAAAAGAGCATGAGGATCCTGTGCAGCCTAACAATGTGTCTCCAGCATTCTCTGATATAATAGCTGAAGTTTTGGATCATGCAAACTCCCCGTCTTTTCTGGAAGATCTTCCTTCTACATTTCACAGTCAGTTAGGATTAAGAAACCCAGTGATTTGTAACAGTGACCCTCATCCAAAGGCTTTAGTAGGAGATCAAGGTGAACAGCTTCAGAGAAGCCATCAAGCTCTAGACAAGAAAACCCATCCAGTAGCGTGGACTGTCCACTCTTTTGAACTAAGCCAGGGATTGCAAGATGTATTAGACAAATGGCCTAGTGCCTCAGGCATTGAACTGCTTTCAGTAAGCTCCCGTTTGAAAGGAAAGTTAATTGCTCCTATTGTTAATCAAGAGCAAGATCCAGGTTTTGAATCTGGCTGTTGTCCGCCAGAACCTTTGCCCACTTGCCGGGATTTGGAAAGCTCTTTCAAGGTTAAAGAAAATGAAACAGAAAACTCCGGTCTTCAGAAAACAGACTGCATAACTCTTCCATTGAGGGGAAGCAAGAGAACATTCTGTGCTCCACCAGATAGTAACAACGGGCCTATTCCTCCAACACCCCACAAAGAACGTTTTCCAAAGAGTTCTCTTTCTCTCCCCATGACATCTGCAAGGAAGAGGCAAGTCACTTGCATGCATGAAGGACAGCTGATTCAGCCACAGCAGAATAGCAAGGACAATGCAGAGCAGCAGGTAGAAACACTCCAGGTCAATCTTGGAAGTGTAGACTCAATTGAGACTGATGAGATAAAAGATGATTCCACTATAGACCAAGGCTTTTCACTGCAGCTCTCTCAGGATGTTTCTCCAGTTGTTCCCTTAAGTGCTGAAAGTTTCACTATTATTGATGTCGCAAGCGACAAAGCACTTTTCCATACTTTTGTTGCAGAATGGAAGGAGAAGAGCAGATTTTCCATCTCAGTGGCATGTGAAAAGACAAAATGTCTTTTGTCTCCCAAATCGACAATCGGTGGCAAATTCAGAAAAGGTCAGTTCCATGTTCCAGTGTGTTATTTTGTGAACAGCAGGGTGGCATCTGCAGCTTAAAGCAGGAGTGGAGAAGGAAGGGGATTGCAAAAAGGATGACAATTACTGATACTAATTGGATATTGCCAGCTGAGTATTAGCAGAGGAAGGAGAACTGGGGTCAAGCACTTCATTAGTAGGTCTTTGGTTATAGTAATGAAGTGTTGGCAGCTTGCTTGTATGTGAGAGCATCTAAACATTCTTAATGTTTCATTGTGTATCAGATTTTGAAATGTGTCTGGCTCGAGCAGTTCCTTTATCCACGTCAGAAACAAGCCTTAGTGTCTTTTCAAATGAATAATATATTCAACAGTAACCTGTACAGATCGTTCGGGGTTTCCACTGAGTTACTTGTGGGATTGCCTCTGAACGAAGGTTCAATGTGCATGTGTGAAATTCAGATCGGTCTCTGGGTTGTTGCAGTATTGCTTCATTTTTCCTGCAGGAATATAGAGTTTGCTGCTGCTGCTGCTGCTTTGTCCTTTAAAATGACAAGATTAAGCAGAGTTGGATTCTTTGCTGATGTATTGCCATAACGATAACTACAACAACATTTCTTACCCGTCAAAATACATTTTTGACAGACAAATGAGAAATGTCCTTCAGAGTGGAAGGAGGGAATACATTTCTTTTTCACCTCTTGATGAGATTGCCAGGAAAGGCCAGAGTTTTGCAGGAACGCTCTCTGGGTGGTTGTTTCTGTTAAGAGACAGTTTTGCTATTCTAAGTTGTTTTGGTTTGGGATTTTTTTTCCCCAAAAAGAAACACAGATTTTTCTTCATATATGTGAAAATGAAAATAAGAAATTTAGGCTTAACCAGATGTTATTCTGTATCCAAACTCTTCTGTATTTATGGATGCCGTTTTATAATTGTAACTCAATGATTTCTTTAGCAAGTTCTCCTCAGTGGATGCAAGTTAAAGATGACGGATTTCCTGTCCAAGGCTCTGAAGACATCTTGGTAGTTGGACTGGCAGTATGTTGGGGTGGAAAAGATGCCTACTATATCTCTTTGCAGCAGATAGAAGACCAGACTGGTAAGTGAGTGGACAGGCTGCACTGTGTTACCTGACACTGCATGTCAAGAAAGTACCTTCAGTAGACAGGTTCTTGGAATTGTTTTGAGTGTCCCAAGTGCAGCTGAGTTGTGTGATGGAGTAATTTAGCTAGATTATTCAGCAGTCTTAAGTTTTCAACACTCTTCAACATGCTGTTGTGGAGGCACCTATGCCGCTATATTAAGCCCAGGTAATTGACTCAAGCACTGGACTGCTGAGCATGCGTGTCGCTAAAATGTTAGCTTACTTGCTTTTCTCTTTCAACCTCTTCCAATTTTTGCTCTCCAGATCAAATATGACACTAGAATGCTCAATATAACCCAGTCTGTGGCCTCATGTTTGGTAGTACAGACACAGCATATTGTTTTCAGAGCCTTGTCTGGTTTGATAAAATATGTAATACCCATATAGATTTATTGTTATGTGTTCACAGTCCAACTGTAGGTTTTGTGCTTTGGGTGATTGCGTTCAAGATTTTTCTCTTGCCTTTCTTACCACGCAGTAGGTATAAAGATGATTTTTGCTTGTATTTCCTGCCTTAGAAATCAGTATGAGTTTGGCACCGCCACCTTTGGACAAAAACCTGTCTATAACAGAAAGACTGTATCATCTGCAGCTGTACCTGCAGAAGAAGCCCCAGCAGGAGCGCTCGCTTGTAATGTATGACTTTATTCAACACTACAAGACGCTGTTGATGGCTTGTGGCATCTCCTTGGAAGGAAGTTTTGAGGACCCAAAGGTTTGCGGGATTAAGAAATTTAGCTTGGGTAAAACTACTAGTTTAAACACACAAGTGGGAAGATGGGAATACCTTCTGCTATGTTCCTTCTGTCATTTTGGTTTGAATATTCCCACCTCTCAGGAGGTTTAGTGACATTTTCTTCCAGTGGGAAATCTATAACAGTATTTAGAGAAGACTTTTGCTGTTTGTGTTCATGGTGCCAGCAGGAGAAACAGAGCAGGTTCACTGACAGGTTAACACATTCATCTTTCATACCTGATTGCTTGTGTGGAGAGGATGAGGTTAAATCTTTCCCATGTGCCAGTGGACAGGGCTGACCTCTTCTTTTGTTGCAATAAGAAGCCCGGTACTGAAATGGCAGAAGAGCTTCTGGTCAAGTTATTGGTTCTAACAGCAGAAGACTTTCTAAGCAAATTGTTGCCCACTGTGAGTATGGGCCACCTTGCTACTGCTATTTTCTTGAAATGAAACAAAGTATACGTGTAATTTCAAAAGGTTTGGTTACCGTTTGTAGCTCAAATGAAACACTAGCAAGAGGTAAAAGCCTCTTCTTGTCCTTGTTAGGAAATGCTCTAGATGCATCGAATTTTCTAGTGTTGATTTTAAAAGCTTGTATAACGCTTGGGCTGGATAGCAGAATGGCAGTATTAAAGTCTGCAGGTAAGTAGCTAAGGTATTCAACACAAGAACAAACTTAGCTTTTCATACTGACGCGTATATTTAGGATAAAATTAAACAGCAATAGAAGTTGCACCTTTCCCTTCACTGTTTATTAAATGAAGTCATATTCATATTTGGTCATTTTAGTGATGCAGTGAATACATACATACTCACCCCTCCTGCCACCCTATATATACATATGGGGTTTTTACCTTCTGCTTGCATGGTAGAGACAGTGCAGAAACCTATGTTTCATCCTATTTTGACACAAGAACTTGAGATACAGCTATGGGTGAAATTGCTTTGAAGACAGTGGGAGGTATGAAGCTTACCATGAATAAAATTTGCCTTGTAGAATTCCTGGTACTAGTGCTGATGTGCAAAACATAGGAGAGCTCAGCTTGACTAATATTCTAGATCAATAGCAAATTCTGCTTTTTACAAAGTCAGTTTTCAGATTAAACACATTTTGATTCTGGTTTTCATATTTAATCCCTTTTGTGTTAGGTTTTAATAAGTGAAAAAAGCATCAGGCAACACTTCTATATGTGTTTAGTTGACAGGGGATAAGGCTTGCAAATATGCAGTTACTTTTGAGTGAGAATGAAGCTTTTCAGTGACTTATGCCGTCTTGAAGGTTTTATCTGAAATCATGTAAATTTTCCACAAATTATGCCAGTCTGTCTGCCAAATGAAGACAAAATAATCTGCACTATGACCTTGCATTAACCCGCCCTTGAATAGCTACATTGTGTGATGACTAAAATGGAAAAAAGGTCTCATGGATGTCTCCTTTCTTAAGGTTGCATGTTGGCTGCTTGATTCTGGCTCTAAGGAACGTACCCTTCACAACATGGTGACCAACTTTCTCCCCAACGAGCTACCTCTACTGGAAGGGGTGGGCAGCGGCCAAGGGGTGCAGAGCCTGGGGCTTAGTGCCAGCAGAGATCATTCTGGGCGCTATAGAGCAGCAATAGAGTCTGTGCTTTGCTTCAATGTCATGAACCAGCTCCGTAATGAATTACAGAAGGAAAATCTGACAGGTAAAGAGAGCTCCTCCACTTGGGGGCAAAGATGGAGGGTAAAAGTTGCTGTCCTACCACAGGCTGAATGATCAGTGAAGAGAGGAGATTTGGAAGTTCTTCTCTGAGTGTATTCTCTGTCCAAATGTTCGTTTGCTAAGAGAAAAGAGGGATCTTCCCTTGGAAGTAAATCTGTTTTTTGGAAAAAAACCCAAATAATTACATTTTATATTAAAATCAAATTTTGTACATCCCAAATATCCACCAGTTCCATTGGTTAAAGCAATTGCAGAGTCTTACTTTAAGTCTCTGAATCAAACTGATCTCTGTGTCCAGGTGAGTCCTCTGGCCATTCTGAGGGGACTTATGGGTCTGTCTATGGTTTCTCATGAAAATTTTCAAAAACCTTTTGCATTTCATTGTCAGAAGCAATTCCTAAAATCCTCAGATGTTTTCTGAAGGAGGTTTCTTGCTTCTTGGCTGCCCACATAGCATTGTTTGCCACATATGTGTTGCATCCACAAAGGTTTTGATCCCATAGTGAACGATCCAGTGTGTTTACACTAATATTTGCTGAGTGCTTGTCTCTGTTTAAAAGCAAGCAAAAATAAGAAATCCCAAAAGCACATAACTATTCCTTGGCTTTATGGTTTTTTCCCCTGAATTGTATCCAAAGCCTAAGATGAGGGTCCAGTCTTACTGAAGCCTTGCAAGTTTACCACATCATTTCTGATGGTGACAATTAGACCTTAGAACATTTTTAAAAGATGTGGGTGGTGGAATGAATTGTAGAATAGTTTAGGTTGGAAAGGACCTTAAGATTATCCAATTCCAACCTAGACCATGTTGCCCAAGGCTCTGTCCAGCCTGGCCTTGAATACTGCCAGGGATGGGGCATTTACCCCTTCTTTGGACAACCTGTGCCAGCGCCTCACCACCCTCACAGTAAAGAACTTCCTTATATCCAACCTGAACTTCCCCTGTTTCAGTTTGAAGCCATCGCCCCTTGTCTTCTCGCTACAGTCCCTGATGAAGAGTCCCTCTCCAGCATCCTTGTAGGCTCCCTTCAGACTCTGGAAGCTGCTCTGAGGTTCATCAAGTTGGAAAGCTTTATATTAAGTGTGTCTGTGGTTTATAAGATATTGATTGTACAAAGAGATGTGTATTTCTTAGGGGGGGGCGGGGAGACAAGTTGTTATTCTCATAAATATTTTTGTGATAAAAAGTTCTGGAATACTTCTTATTATGAAATATTTCTTACTATAAAATATTCCAGAAACAAAAGTATTTAAACTAAATCCGTATTAAAGTATTTCAGCATGTCAGGACATTAAGAATCTAAAAACCTGAGATTTCCCAGGTGTATTGTTTTTAAATGAATCCGTTTTCTGCAGTTGATCTGTTTTTGTGGTTACAGAAGTTCTTCTTGTGGTTTTTACTTACTACAGATGTATTTTCTAAAGTGGAGATGCCCACCCATTACTGCTTGGCTCTGCTGGAGCTGAATGGCATCGGCTTTAGCACAACAGCATATGAAACTCAGAAACAAGTCATGCAAGCTAAACTGAGTGAGATTGAGACCAAGGCATATCAGCTGGCAGGCCACAGCTTCTCCTTGACCAGCCCTGATGACATTGCAGAGGTATGTAGGGGTTAGAGCAGGAGAGGGAGAACTTTTGCTCCCAAGAGGCTTTGCTCTGACTTCAGAAAAAAGCCTTCTTGATCAGACGGTTTATGGAGAAAAGACAAAACGCAAACTGAATTCTCCTCAGAGCTGAAGTTGATTTGTCTTTATGCTCGTGATAAGCTTGCAAGATGCTCTCTGTCTCCTGCTTATTACGGATCATTCTGATTTGGAAGTAAGCATGTTGGAGATAGAAACCAAGTGGCAATAAGCGTGTTTGAGAGGACCTCGGCTTCTCATGGTGCATGAGATGATCTGACAGTTAAATGCCTTTTGTAGTATTTTGGGTGAATGGTGAAGGACTAGAGAAGTTTTTTTGCAATGCCAGTGTTCTCCACATGAGACCAGATGTGATACCACGTAGTTTGAGTCTAAGAATGGTACTGAATAAGTTGCATTATTACCCTGCTCCCTACAGAGGCACTAAAGAGGAGCAAAGACCGCTTTAAAAGTTCTGAATAAACTACTGTTTGTTTTTAAGAACTGGTATAGAACTGATTTCTTTAAAGCCTAAGAAACAGATTTCTGTGTAAATTAGCAATGCATTTATTCCTGAAGGACTTTACTACATACTTTTTAATGTACGTTGCATGGAACCATAGGAGTAGATTCTAATTGCTGTGCATGCTTTTTCCTCCATTTCTTTCTTTTCTATATACTAATTGCTTCCTGAGGGACTATACTTCATATGGAAGTAGTCAAAATGTGCAAGCAGCCACCACTAAAAGAAGTTCCACAGAAATAATTCTCCCTTCTTGCAAATGCAGAAGTTTTGCTCGGTGACAGTAGTGTGAGTTGAAACTCCTGAGATAACGCTTGGCTGCAATTTCACTCCTCCTCATGGGCAAGGGGAAGGAAAGTTTTTTTTCTGACATGCTATTCTCTGAACTACAGAAGCTCATATCCCATGTGGAATCATGTAAAGTATCTTGTGTAGGTTAGTAGAGCTTTACCCTTCTAATTTTGCATCAGTACAAATTTCGTGCTCTATAAATGAGGAAGAAAAAAACCTTCTATTCCTTTCTGCCGCTTCTATGCCTTTCTGCCAGCTGCGAAATGCAACACAATAGCTGCTAAATAGTGTATAATGCTACATCAGTGCAAAATGAAGACCCATGTTCTGTCTGTCACTAAGTGAGCAGATACATCATTTTCCAGTTCTTGGCAGTGTTTAAGGAAAATTAATATTCTGGCTATTCTATATTTGTGCCCACCTCCTCCTATGCCATTCCTGTGGCTCTGAAGCCTGCTCCCTACTAACACTTCTTTTTTTCACCAATGTTCTTTCCACTTTTAGTCATCTTAACATCACATTTGATTATGGTTGCCTGTCAGCAGTAACCTTACTTCTTGGATGGAGGTAATTACCTTTTCTGAAAACATACCTCAAAGTGTTAAAAAAAAGGGGAGTTTTAGATTCCATTTTGTAGTTAATTAAAATGAGAAGGAATGATGGTGGTGGCAGAGATCCTCCATCAGCTTTCTAATTACCTGGAGACTTCATCCTGTTCTGTGGTTGGAACCAGTGTCTGTCGTTTAAGTGCTCGATTGTTTTTTGTGTTCTCCTGGGTGTTGCATGCAGAAACTGAAAGGAAACGCTGGCCTTTTCCAGGTTTTGTTCCTGGAGCTGAAGTTGCCACAAAATGGAGATGTGAAGGCTCAAGGGAACAAGAAAACTCTGGGTTACACCAGAAGAACAACTGCTAAGGGAAACAGGCTTAGGTTAAGCAAGCAGTTCAGTACAACCAAGGTACAGTAAAGCCAAGCTCTGGTCTATACAAATAACTCCTTCTTACTTCACACATTTGCTGCTTGGATCCATCAGAGTTGGGTACACTGACTTAAATGAAAGTAAGTACTTGCCTTTTGCTCCCTCAGTTACCACTGGAAATTCAGACTGGATTCTGCCTTCTCTGTTAGCTGCTGTTAGCTCCTCCTAGTCTCCTTAAGCCTGAGTGTAGTCAGGACATGACTATAAATAGCAGGCTTCAATAAGAATAAATCGGGCAGAATTTGATTTCCCAAACCACATGTAAGACCAAAATAGCACAATAATTTTGTAAAACCAATAGTAGAAGAATTTTTCAACATCAGCCTGAAAGATACTTAAATACCATGGTGATAAATCCAGTATTTTCCCTGCCTGGTAGTACCATATCTGTATTTTGTACTTTAGAGAATTTGTCTTCAGAATGGCTGATCTGATGGCTTATCAAATTTAGTATATCAAAAGCTTGTATATATGTGAAGGCTACTGACATACTTGCTAGTTGATAAATATTGTGGAGCTGCATTAATACCAATTGCTGCAAGCTAGTGAGTTCTCTTGCCAGACAAGTGATACTAGCAGATATATGTGTTACCTGTTTTCAGGACTCATTAATCTGTGTTGTTTTCTTAGTTTCTCCTTGTTCAGTGTAGTCAGTGCTTGGAAGACAAGTATTGATTTCTGAAGCTCAAGTGGCAGTGATGAAGTGAGTGCAGCGATGGTGGCAGAGCAGAAAGCAAGAAGCAAAGTGAAAATTTCCTCCTTTTGTGATATGGAGGGATGAGGTTATTTTGAGTTGTTTGTGTGCCACTGTCTTTTGAAATTCATGTTAGTCCCTTCATATTCTGATCAAACTGGAAGGGTTTGATTGCTAGTGATCAGCTTTGTCTTTCAAGAAGCATGGTCAAGGACTTCATTTTGTATGTTCCTGGTGTATGGATAGAGAGCAAGGGAAAAAATACGGAAGAAGTTGGAGGAGAAGCAGTAACGCTGACCAAGAGGAGACAATGTAGGGGACCTATGGCAAGTGATGCTTTGTTTGATCATTTCATATGATTTATTGGATGGTGCAGACTAAAAGTGGTGATAAGGATGCAAAAGCCCAAAGAGAAGTGATTGTGTAATAAAACTGCAGCTGTGTCTCACGGTGCTTTGATTGCCCAGGTGTAGGTGGCATAAATGGAAGGGATATCCATTTCATTTTAAGGCAGTGACACTGGAAGCTCACTGTGGGTGAAGGAGTCACTTTTTCCTTGCAGAAACTTTCTAAATCAAGCTTTAAAGGCAGTTGAATTTAGTTGTGCCCTTTTCTCCCCACAAGGATGTTCTGGAGAAGTTAAAGAAATTTCACCCATTGCCAGGGCTGATACTGGAATGGAGGAGGATCAACAATGCCATTACTAAAGTGGTGTTCCCACTGCAGAGGGAAAAGCGATTGAATTCTGTATTAGGAATGGAAAGGATATATCCAGTGTCACAGACTCACACAACTACAGGTAAAGTGTGCATAATCCTTACTTCTTAATGACTTTTTTGTGTGTGTATGTGAGGCAGCTTTCCAATGGGAAAAGATGGAAAATCAAGCCTGCTCTACTTAAACCAAATGAAAATACTGAAATACACATTTGATGTAAATTTCAAAGTGTAGGTGTGTTAAAATAGCTTTTGTGTTCACTGAGCAGTATTATTAATTTCTTGCATATATTAGCATGTAAATCTCTGACCCCAGAACATCTTCTGGATTTAGGAGTTTCTTATTAGTGCCACAGAAATGCTACAGGGGAACCATCTCAAGCTCATTCAAACCAAGTTATTTTTCCTTCAGTTTTCTCAGTGGTCATGTCCTGTCCTGCCATCCTGCCCCTTGGTTTTTGGAGACGAAGATGGGTGTTCAGCTGTGTTAAGTCAGAGAGACTCCTTTCAGACCCATACTTAGTTCTACCTTGTCTTGCTTCTCAGGTCGAATAACCTTCACAGAGCCAAATATCCAGAACGTGCCAAGAGATTTTGAGATTGAAATGCCAACTGTGGTTGAAGAAAGCCCACCCTCCCGAGCCCATGGAAATGTTAATTCTTGTGCTGTTTCTGGGGCCAGGTAGGAGGATCTTAGCAAAGCTTCTGCCTACTCTTCTGATCTTAATGTGGTTGTCAAATTTCTCTTTAGTGATTTCACCTGTGGCTGCTGTCATGTCAGTGTGACTTGTTCCTTGGTGTTTCTCTTACAGGTTCAAAGGAATAAATACCTAAAAATCAGTGATACCTGAAATACCTAATAATGCTAACAGCATGTGGTACCGTGCAGCCACTTGCTTTTTGAAATCCTTTATGAAACCCTACAGTGAGATTAGCATTATGCTTCCAATTGTTGGATGGAAAGCCTGAGTCTGAAAAGGAACAAAACTGATGTTAGAATCTGTTTTGACTTTCCAGGAGCTACTCTGGAAGAGGATAGGGTATTGTGGAAGAAGCAGAAGGAAATTTCTCTCTTATGCTGTGCAGCTCCCTGTGTAAGGGGACATTGGTGAATGTATTTGTCATTCTTTGTTAATAATTTGATTTGTATTAATGATCCTGCAGAAGCTACCAGGTTAGCAGAAAGAGATACCTAAATCTGGTTTCTGTTAACCAAATGCCCTGGTTTGACAGCGTTACATGCCAGTGCCTAAACAGTTGTGTGGAAATAATTTCTGATGAAATATCAATGGATCTTTTAGCAGCTAGCTTGTGAGCTTTGGGGCTTCAGACTTGGTGGTGGTTTTCTGTCCTTTCAGTTTCTCTTTCTGTTCAAGTTCTTGTCCCACATGTCTCACCTGAGTGACTTATCTTCTTTCCCCTAGCAAGATATGAGAAATTTGAAAAGCTTTTGGCTCTTCTGTCTTTCTTTTCCTACTATTACATGTTTAACATCCTTGTGCCTTGAGTAGATCATGGGAAGAGAACACAGGAATAGCAGGACCTTGTCGATCACTCTTCAGAAGAACCAGGCCCAGCCATGGAGGCAGAAATGTTGCTCTGAGAAATCTCTCTAGCAGTGCTAAGGCTTGCAGCAGCTTTGCAAGATGGTTGGGAAGTGGGCTGGTTTCTGAAGGGCAGCAGACCCTTAAAAGAATGGAGTGCTTGCTGAATGTTAAGAGAGGTCTATTTCTCAGGCTGACTCTTGGGACTACATTCCTTAACTGAGCAGCCACAGTGTTAGGAAAATGGGCAGTCGTAAAGGCACAGAAAGGATTACTGGCACAAAAGAAGTTGTCATGCAGCCTAAGTCTGATAGGCCTTCCAAACTTTGGTCCAAACTGTCTTTTATCTTACTAGTATTACTCCTTCCTCTTGTAAAAAGCTTCTGACCAAAGGAGTGTAGCTAAATTAAGTCATGGTATAAGGCCCTTATTCATTCAACTAAATTGGGAGCCAATGCTGGACAGTGTGATTCTCTACAGTTCCCACATGTTGTCCCTCATCTTTATTTCTTTTGATAATTTATTTATCTGATTTTTGTGCTATCTTTCATCTCCTTGATCCCCACTGTCCCTGGAATGACGAGGTACAAGAAGAAATGGGAGTGCACAAGGGAAGAGAACATGATGCCTTTTTCTGTGCTTTGCTGAAACTAGTCTTGTTCTCAGAGATACTTTTTTTTTTACCCTCCTGCAAAAGAAAATCAAGTTGCTTTGGGGCAACTTTTTTCTCAGTCTGTGGAGAGGAAATGTGCAGTGTTTGGCGAGCATATCTTTTGCAACTTCTGCTCTGCTTTTATAGGCTTACTCGTGCGTGTTTGTACATGCATGTGAACAGTCATGAGGCTGATGTTGTGCGGGAGTTTTTCTCTCTCTGCTACGTATGGGCTGGTGTAGGCATTCTGCATATGAGAATGAGGTAAAGAGAAGACTTGGCACTCAAGGTGGAGTGTTGAATTTTTAGGATTAGGCACTCATCACAGGTCTGGGTCTTTCATCTTACCTGTTTTGAAGTGGAATTATCCAATTTCTGGACCAAGCCCTAATAATACAAGAAAGCTTTATCCCTAAATCTGTCCAGAGTCAGTAAATCCCTTCAGGTGTACATGTGGTCTCCATCCAATTCCCCCATGCTCATATGTAGGTAGGGATTGTCCACAAGAGTGGAATAGAGGCTACTGTCTCACTTGTTTTCACTGATTCTTTGTAGCAAAAATGATGATGCATCTTGAAATGTTTTAGAAATTGGTGAAGAACAGTCATTCTTTGTCTCCCCAGATACAGAAAGCGTTCCAGTATTGTGCCTAATGGCCTGAAGGTTCAAGCTGAAGACGGATCCAAAGGAAGAGGAATACCGTTTTCTGTTAGCATGAGGCATGCTTTTGTTCCCTTCCCAGGTACTGCCCAGATCCTGCTCTGTAATTGTTAAGAATATAGATAACAAAATATCCTAGACCTAATGAAGAGTCAAGAACTGATGACAGTATATATCTGACTGAGCAGCCTCCTCGGAAAACTAATGCAGTAGTTAGCATGCCCTCAAAATTTTGCAGAAGACTGTAAAGGATAGAGTTTCAGTTGGGGAAGGTATTCAAATGTTCACACCTCCATTTCCTCTTTAAGAATACCTGGTTTTAAAGAGAGAGCTTAGATAACTCTTAATACACAGACTGTGTCCTTTCTGTCCAAATGTTAAGTTCTCATGTTGCCTGCCCTGGCTCAGTACAAGTCTATTGGTCTGATCCCTGGGCCAGTCATTCCTATGAGGTGCTACCACAGACACCTGGATGAGAACTTGTCTGTGTGTTTCTGATGGATTCTAGATGGAAGGGCTAGCTGGAAAGCAGGCATACCTGGGCATTGGGGAAACAGGCAAAACTTTGTCTCATAGAAATGGCTGTGGAAAACTTTCAGAGCAGAAGGTGCAAGGCCAACTTCAGTCTTACTTGCTGGTATGGTGGTTGGGATGTTGCTGGAGTAATTTATGTAATAATGGTTTCTGCTGACTTCTTGCCTTCAGGTGGCTTAATCTTGGCTGCTGATTACTCTCAGCTTGAACTGAGGATCCTTGCTCATTTGTCTTGGGACTGTCAACTCATTCAAGCCTTGAACAGGGATACTGATGTCTTTAAGAGTATCGCAGCAGAATGGAAAATGATTGCTCCTGAAGCTGTCGGAGACAGGACCAGGCAACAAGCTAAACAGGTGAATTTTAGGAATAAAAATCAACAGCAGCTTTCTTGCCAGGAAGACTCAGTGTTCAAAACATCGGGGAGTCACTATAGAATGGCTTTCTTTTTGAGTTCAGCCCTGTTTGGTCAGTAGTTGCTTTGTATGTCCCCCCACTCTTGGTACATTTCAACTGGAACTGTCTGGGTTTTGGGGAGTGAAGGTGGAGAAAAGCAGTAAGAATGGCTTCCACTCAGAGGTAGTGTCTCTTCTTGAATGCTTGCCCTTGTTCCCATACGCTTGTCCTCCAGTGAGTCACATTTTGATTTGGCTATGCTTTCTCTGCATGACTCACCATATGGTTGTGGTTCTTCACACTGTCCTCTGGCAGATTTGCTATGGAATCATCTACGGAATAGGAGCAAAATCTTTAGGCGAGCAGATGGGGATTGATGAAAGTGAAGCTGCCAGTTACATTGAATCCTTCAAGTCGAGATACACAGGTTTGGATATGGCTGCTTGGGAGCTGCGTGGTGATGGTGCTGGTTGTTTTTAATCCCTTCTCTCCATGTCTCTTCAAATCCTAAATTTGTCTCAGCCCTCTATTTTTCCTATCTCTTTTGAAAAAGTCTAGTGCATGGACACAGTTTGTTACTCCATAGTGTTTTACTCTACACTCTGATTTTATTCATCCTTAGGAACTTGTCCCTTCCTCCTTCCTTACATTCATTATTTTGTTGGGGATTTTTTTTTATTCCTTAATAAACTCTGGGGATTCCTTTTAAAGCTCTCAACTTTCTGAGTAAGAAACACTTTTCCTTACTAAAACACACAGCTTCAAAGGATTTGCAGTGCAGCTCTAGACCACACTTCTTTTTAAAGATGACCATTTCTCTCTACTCCTCTTGTCTTCTGCTTTGTTTCTTTAGGAGATGGATGCTGAGAAATGATGTCCTATTAAGAGTCTGCTTAGCCTCCAGTAATTTCTGGATAGTCCCTCCTTTATGATCGTTAGAAATGACTTCCTGCTTCTTTCCTCTCTGTACGTGTGCATACACACAAACTGCAACCTACCTTATATTTTAACTTCACTTATGAATTTTCACTTCTGTGTATTGCCAGGCCGACATGCTAATTACATATCTAATGAATTGACTAATGGTCATGCTGACCATGACATAGTCTTGACCTTGAGTAATTCCTATTACATTTTATGTTCTGTAAACCTTGGAAAGAAACTGCCTAAAGTTAACTTTTTCCACTTCAGCACAGCTGTTACCTGAACTTGCAGTGAAAAAGGCTCTTCCCTATCTTGCCTTTCTTTCATGTAAGTTTATTTTTAATGCTCTCGGTGGATTCACTCCTTCCCTTGCAAAGTGCAGGTTGATGAGTTTCTTTCATCCTAGAATCTGAAGTGACGCAGCCTCAAGTCAGGCAGCCTGAGGCATCAAGGACTTTGACTTCTGCTTTCAACTTACCCCCTTCCTACTACTTGTCTTTCCAGTGCTGGTCCAGGTCCTGACCTCTCAATTATCAGTAATACACGTATTACTCTGTGCCTGGGCACTGTGCAGAATGGACTTTCTGCATCCTTGTGCACAGCCAGATATCCTGACACTACACACTCTCCCACCTCAGAAGTATTACTTAGGTTTCCCAGCAGAGCTGCAGATAGGCTGAATGAGTGATCGTGTGCCCTTGTCCACTGACATGGTCTAGGAAATGTAAAGAATTACCTTTGTGCTGTTTGGGTGTCCCAGACCGCTTTCAGTGACCCCGGTGAGAAGTCCGTATGGAACGTTAGCTGTGTTGGGGAAAACTTTCTCTTTCCTTTCACAGGGATTCAGAAATTCTTGAGGGAGACAGTGAGGAGCTGCAGAAGAGATGGATTTGTGCAGACCATCCTGGGAAGACGGAGATACCTGCCAGCTATCAAAGATCCAAACCCCTACAGTAAAGCTCATGTATGTCGAGTGCAGTAGAGGTTCTAGTTATTTATTAACTTTTTTAAGTATTGGATTTCTTTGCATATCTAACTGTGGTTTTACAGGGTCTATGAGCCATCTTGGTCATGACCTTCCACTTTTCACTTAGTTCATTGTTTCCTCGGTTGTGCTTTGAATGACAGAGCTTTTGTCATGGTCTGCTTGACGCAAGTCGTCTATGACTGGGTGTACAGCTGTCATCATGTGCTAACCTCACTTCAAAACTCCCACACTGGAACTGGAGTGAGTAATCTAGTGAAATAAGTGGACATGATTTTAAAAAGCCTCCACGCAGCGATGTGCTTTAACTCTTCAGGCTGAGTTGCTCCCACTCATCAGGCTTTGCATATTACATGCTGTCAGCACTTGAACAAGAAAGGGCATTTAAGTGCTATATTTTTTGGTATTTGTTCCTTATTTCACCTCAAAGAAAAAACAAACTTGTTAGACAAATAATTACTTAATATACGCCTTTGCGTTGGCATTAGTTTTTTCCAAGGTCATTTTGGACACACGTGTCAAACTCTGCTTCACAAAGTGTGAATTGACTCACTGAGGAGATGCTGGCACATTTCTGTGGGGAGGAAGCATTATACTTCTCAGTAGGAAGCTGGATCAGGTTGTGTGGAATTAAGGACTTGAGTGGAAGAGGGAGGAATTGGGGGAGTTTGTTGTACTCCAAGTGGTTGAAAGGGAAACAAGAGACTTTCAGAAGACTTTGGAGATAATGTGACCATTTAATCTGAAGGATACTTCAGCATGAAGCTTTGTAGATGCACCTTCTGTTCAACTTTGATTTATTCTTTAAAATCCTATTGAAGACCAGTTAATGTCTGTCCTGGGTTCAGCTATAGCAGTCATTTTTTCTCCTTCTTAGTAGCTGGTGCAGTGCTGTGTTTCTTGACTTTCAGTCTGGGAACAACGCTGATAACACCGATGTTTTTAGTTGTTGCTCAGTAATGTTTACTCTGACCAAGGACTTTCTCAGTCTCATGCTCTGCCAGAGAGGAGGGGAAGCCGGGAGGAAGCAGAGACAGGACACCTGACCCAAACTGGCCAACGGGGTATTCCATACCACAGCACATCATGCCCAG
This sequence comes from Nestor notabilis, assembly GCF_000696875.1. Taxonomy (NCBI): domain Eukaryota; kingdom Metazoa; phylum Chordata; class Aves; order Psittaciformes; family Psittacidae; genus Nestor; species Nestor notabilis. The sequence continues at coordinate 47,125 of NW_009929277.1, forward strand.
TATATCAACTGGGGGGAGTCACCCGGAAGGCCCAGATCGCTGCTCGGGTCGGGCTGGGTATCGGTCGGCGGGTGGTGAGCGGTTGTGTCCTCTCCCCCTGTTTTTCCTCTTATCATTATTATTGGTAGCAGTAGTGGTTTGTATTATACCTTAGTTACTGGAGTGCTGTTATCTCGACCCGTGGGAGTTACATTCCTCTGATTCTCCTCCCTATCCCTCTGGGAGCGGGGGGAGGAAGGAAGAGGGGAGGGAGTGAGCGAGCAGCTGCGTGGTTCCAAGTTGCCGGCTGGGCTTAAACCACGACAATGAATTATCTTCACTTTCATTTCAGCTTCCTCATAACTTTTTACACACATTTCAGCTCTAATCAAAGAGAGAGGAACCTCTGAATATGGTTTTCTTATCTGACAGTTTGCTAGCGTGGAAAGAGATGCTACTGTGTCACACTGGTCTGGTGTGGATTTGCACAGCTGTAATGTGCTGGCAGTCAGGGTTCAGCGCAGCAGACCAGGTTATCATAATGTCCATGAAGTCCAGCTTCTTGCCTTTGGTTCCTGGTGGTTTTGAAGATAGGCAGAATGGTACTTGGGTGAACTGAGAGTTTTTTCTGCTCCTGATGAAACTGTTGCCATGTGTTTATACTTCTGTGTCTTGCAGCTTGTGACTCTTGCAGGTTATTACCCTTGGTATTAGTTCATTTTAAATTTGGGGGAACCCTGCTTGTCTCAGTCACCTGGAGAATTTTCTAACCGAAGCTAGTCTGTAACACTTCTTTCTTTCAGGCAGATGAAACAAACTGGATCTGGACAGTGTCCTGTGCCTGTATTTGGCCATGTATTTATTTTTAATGATGTCCAAGTGGCATGCAGGATTCGATTTATTTTCGGGGGTGACTTTTGGGAACAACTCTCTCTGTTTAGGCGGAGCGACAGGCTGTGAATACAACTGTTCAGGGATCTGCTGCAGACATTGTCAAAACAGCCACTGTGAACATTCAGAGGCGCCTGGAAGCTTTATCTTCTGTGATCAAGTCACATGGACATCTGGAGAGCTCCCTCCAGAGAGATCAGACTGGTATGCTTGCCTCTTTCTTGCACACTAGGGCAAAACCTTCAGCAAATTGCCTGCAAAACCAAAAAAGCTACAGCTTTTGGGCTAGGGGTGGAGGACATACAATGATTTGGGTTGGAAAGGACCTTAAGATCATCTATTTCTAACCCCCTGCCATGGGCAGGGACACTTTCCACTAGACTGGGTCGCTCAAAGCCCCGTCCAGCCTGGCCTTGAACACTGCCAGGGATGGGGCAGCCAGAGATTCCTCAGGCAGCCTATGCCAGTGCCTCACCACCCTCACAGTAAAGAATTTCTTCCCTGTATCTAACCTGAACTTCCCCTGTTTTAGTTTAAACCCATCACTCCTTGTCCTATTGCTTCAGTCCCTGATGAAGAGTCCCCCTCCAGCATCCTTGTAGCCCCCTTCAGACACTGGAAGCTGCTCTGAGGTCTCCACGCAGCTTCTCTTCTCCAGGCTGAACAGGCTGATTTTCTCAGCCTGTCTCCATACGGGAGGTGCTCCAGCCCCTGATCATCCTTGTGGCCTCCCCTGGACTTGCTCCAACAGCTCCATGTCCTTCTTATGTTGAGGACACCAGAACTGTACAGAGAACTTCAAGTGGGGTCTCACGAGAATCAGACCTCATTGCTAACATCGTTGTGCTTGTGCCTTTTAGAAAAAACAAGGATGGTTCATTTAATTTCATGTAAAGTGGTGGCTTTTAGCTTGAGAACACTACTGGTATAGTCCCATTAGAAGTTATTGTACTAATAAGAGGAAAAGTGTATTTGCTGCAATATTAACCATGCATTTCTATGTACATGGAACAGAAGCCTATCCAGTTTATCAAAGCAAAAGGAAATTTTCTTGTTACATGAGAATATCTTTCATGTAAATGAAAAGGCCTGATCTAAATGAAGCCAACAAACAAACTGCAAACTGCGGCACTTATGGGCAATATGTAGGGAGAATGTCTGCTCAACACACAAACTAAAGCCAATGCTGTGATCAGATCAGAACCCCCAGTTGCCTCAAAGCAGATCTTGCAAAGGTTGGCAGTGGGAGTTCATGTGTGAGATGGGCCATGATGCCACCCCAGAATTGTTCAAAAGCAGGAAGGAGAAATTGAGCAGGTATTCTGCCTTCTGAGGCAGTGAAAAGATAGAGTGGAACAACTTCAGCTTCCAACAATACGTTTTTTTGTTAACATCAAGTCTGGAATTTGATGTTCAGAGGCTCCAAAGGAGTATTCTGTGAAGCACTTATCAGCATAAATTTCTTCTGGCTGCAGATAGCAAAGCTGTGCTGGGTTACTTATTCCCAGAGGAGTGCTACGAAGATTTTCTTTTCAGCACAATACAGACAGTGTTTTGTTCATCAGTCGTGTATTTTTAGAAAGACAACTGAAGGGATGGAGTGCTGTATTTCTTTGATAGTTCTTATGCTTCAGCTGCAACATGAAGCTGTCTTAATATGACTATTGAGCCTGATTTGTAAACTGATTTGTAAACTAAAGAATTAATCAGGGAGTTTTATTTTAGAGAGACAAGATTCAGAGGTCTGCTATGGGTAGAAGGCATGTGCTTAGCAGAACTTCCCATCCCTTCCAGGAGCAGCAGCTACTGGCCTTTTGTCAGGTAGTTGTAGGAAGGTGAGGAGATGCATTTGTGACAGTTTTTGCTCCTTTGACACTAGCTGTTTCCAAGAACTGGTAGAAATTCTCTTTCAGCAAGTTCTAAATGCCTGTGCCATCAGAGAAGGACCCTGCATCACGTGGCTTCCTCAACATTGATGCTTCAGTGTGAGGCTTGTGTGAGGAACTGATGATGCTATGAAACCCTTTGTGAACTGGAGTCCCCGTGGTAGCTAACCTGAGAAATAAATAACTTTTGAGGCTCTGTGTGAGGCTGTGTTTGTTTATTTCTTTAAGAAAGCTTTCACCAGGGAACAGTTTGTTCTGCTTTATTTTTGTCAGGCAAATGACAAAACGGGTTTTTCAGCTGCTTGTTTATTCAAGAACTGCTCTTTTTGCTTTCCTTGTTTTCATCAGGAGTAGTAGCTACAGTTCCAGAAAACTGCATTTGGGAGGAGGCTCGCTGCCTTTTTAGACTAGCCATTAAAATGGTTTTGGAAGAAAAGCAGAATTCTCATTCATTGCCAGAGAGGATGTTGTAAACTAACTTCTGATTAAACTTGACAGGATTTTGTTTAAAATTTGCTTTTTAAACAGATGGTTCAGGAGGCACAACTGTCTCCTGTTTCTGTTCTGATTCACATCTTTATAATGGAAGGCTGAAATGTTTGTATCTATCTAAAATGTTTTCATTAACATTTTTCCCTCGGTAGCTGTATAAATATTGATAGAATAGTACTGCTTTGTGGCTTTATCTGTAGGCATGGGCTTTTTCATTTTAAAGTTCTTTTTCTCAGCATTAGGAATGTGGAAGATTTCTTTGATACAAGAAACATGCCTTTGCATAACGGTATCTAATGAACTGTGCTCTTCACCTTTGTAGGAAGGCTAGTGAGGAAGAGAAACAGAGGGATGTTACATCCCATCAGCGGAGGTTTCCTTATCCTCCAACTCCATGATGAGCTCCTCTATGAAGTTGCAGAGGACGATGTCATCCAGGTATGGCCGTGCAGTTGTTACTTTTTCAGCTATCTACCGCATTACGATGTTTGAAACAAGCCTTCTAGGGGCTCAGCTGCTCTTCCCTGGACCTCCTCTCGCTGTGTGCTAAAAAGTCTGTGAAAACAAAGCTGAATTGGATGAAAAATGATGTTTGTATTCTTGACCCCTTTATTTTCAGGCTCAAGCCATCGCATTAGCTGAAGTTCTTTACTGCTTCTAACAGCAATTCATACAACTTCTCTGCAAGACTCAATGAGTGAAGTCGCTTTATATCAGTGGCAGGAGTAGGGTGAAGTGTTTTCCTCATTTGGAGGTATTTTTGCCTCCCTGTTTACACTTGATTCTTCTGGTGCCTAACTCAGAACATGTGTTGTTACAGCTCTGGTTTATACTCTGTGTAGGGAAATGTACGTCAGGTACTTGTTTCCTCATTCCCGCTCTACCTGTCTTTCAGGTAGGAAAGTTACAATGCTGAGGAACAGCATGGTAGATGTAAGAAATGTGCTATGTGGACTTTAAGGTACCTTTACTGTTCATATGTGTCTTTGTGTGTGCTCTTCCACCGTGCAGGCACTCTTAAGGCTGGGCATGGTGGGTGGTATCTGCATGGCAGCTTTCAGTAGCAAGTGTTTTAGCTGGATTTTGGCAGCTCAGTGTTTACCCAAGTCCTGAGCACAAAAGCAGGAAGGCTCCCGGGGTGTGCTTCCATAGCTCGGGGATGTCTTCCCCCGCTTCTCTTCCATGCGTACACATCTTCAATGACAAAAGGCCATTTCCTTATGGCAAGCAGTGACTCCTGATCTGAGGGGTCCTGCAGCAGACCTGACTGGTTTGAGCATATTTTTAAATACGTTTTATTAAGAACAAAAGGTTTAATATTTTGCTTTTGAATCTCAGCTCCGGCTTCTGTTCATTTTGCCAGCTCCATTCAGACATCCGCTGCTTCAATGCAGGCAGGCTGGTTTAGAAGTGAAAAGGCTCCTATATTTCCTGCTCTAGAAAACTGAAATCCCCTGAGTATAGGCTTTTATGTCTTTAGATATTGACATCAAGTTATCACAGTGTCTCCAGAAGAACTGGGGTCAAGTGAGTGGATTTCCTTACTGTTTATGATATTACATTTTTTATTAACAATTTCAACTATTACCAGCTTTTCTGACTTACTTCAGATGTATTTCTGTCTATAGATTCTCTGGGCAGTCACTTAAAACAGCATATGTATACAAGGCATGTTTCCTAGGCTTGGACTTCCCTTGGATTGGTTTTCAAGGATTTCTGTCCAGATAAGACAACAGAGTACTACTTACCCCTTTGATTAAGTGTTTTTAGGGTCAGAAAGGATCTTAAAGGGCTTTTCCAAACTAAGGGATTCCTGGGATTCTGTGATTTTTTGGGTGATAATATTGCTTGCTGTGCTTTCAGATGTGCCATTAGGATTATCCCATAGTAGAAAGATCTAGGTTTGAAAGGATCTCTTGAAGTTTCTCCCTCTTAAGGCCCCTCAAAGTAGGGCCTGAGTGAATTAGGCCTTTTGAACTACAATATATGTTTTAGTGAGAAAGAAGTGAGCATTTCTTGGTTTCTGTATTGCTGAGGAGGATTTTTTCACATCTTGCTGGCACTAAAACTTTATTATACAGCAAATCATGTATTTCTCGTCTGCAACAGCAATTTTTATGCAGACAAGTTAGTTGGGTCACAGGCTTGATGCTGGCTCGAGCTTACTGTCAGCTGCTTAAGTGCATAAAAGAAACTAAACCAATCTTTCTATATATGTTGGAGTTTGTGTTTTGGTCAGGGTGTTCTTACAAATGGTTTGTAAGAGAATCAATGCTAGTGAGTGTTCTTTCTTCATTTGCAGTCTCTCAGTGAGCTAGCTTGCCTCTTTTAAAAAGACCACACTGGGGTAATACCTGTTTGTTCTTGTGCTGAAGGTGTGAAATGCCTTGGGCATCAGAGCTCTCCTAGTCTGTGCAGAATGTCAAAGTGAAGAGAGTGAGCTTTCAGAGCGTATCACCAAAGCAAGGTTGTAGTAATATTGTCAAAGATGGTAGAAGGAGGCTTGAGCTTCTCTCTGTTGGGCTGACCCTGGCAATGAGGAATCGGGTAGGAACATATAAAGGGTAGGGACTAGATCAGGATTCAAAGGCCAGATGCTTTTTAAACTGCTCTCTTATTCCCAGTGGCATTTCAGGTATGTTTTTAAGATGACCATTATTCCTCCAAGCATGTTTTAGCTGAGCCCCGAGAGCCCTGGAAGTGGTGCTGTTTGCTTCACGTACAGGGAATTCAGAGTCCCGAGCCCCCCAGCTCAGGGTGTTGGTGCATTCCTGTCTCATCCCATCGGCTTCCCCAGCAGCCTCATGCAGGTTGTCGTGGCTCCCTTGCTCTAGGTGCAGCAGCCGTCACCCAAAGTTCCTGCTGGTGATAGTGCTGGACCTGCGGCTGTTCTCAGGGAATCTCCCTCTCTATGGTTCATGTTTCCTTTGTAATACGGGGCCCCAAACTTGAGCATGGCTGGAGTGGTTTGAACAGAGGAGGGAATGGATCCATGTGTCACACAAGCAACGTTTCCTATGTTGCAGAATTACATTTGCTTTCTCACAGCAGTGCCTTGCTTAAGCCCTGTTCAGTTTTTAATCTCCGATAACCCTGTTTTTTTTCCTGCCCAGGCAGTTAGTTTTCGTCCTACTTTTGAACAGTAGATTATTTCTATCCCAGTTTTCTACCCTGCTTCTTTCTGCTCTGTACTTGTCTGTGCTGGATTACATCCCAGTTCAAAGCATTTTTCTAGGTTATCAAGATCATTTTGAAATGTGGTATGTAAGGGCGTAGGGTTTTGGAAGACGCATCTCCCCCTAATTCTTAATGCTGTTGTAAACACTTGTGCTCTGATCTCTTCAAATCCCCTCCTCCATTCCCCAGTAAAAACTGTGGAATTTTGACTGTGGATACCTGTGAGGGTATTATGATGTATGGAAGGATCAGAAAGCTCGAGTAGCTCCTGTGTGGACACAGTGGCTGAGCTGAGGAATCACAATAATTTCAAAGCCTTTTTCACTCTGCTGTAGAGAGGATCCATTGAATGGGTGTGGATTGAAAGGTTCATTCAAATAAGCAATCCAGGACAGGCTGGATTCCACGTGGGTCCAGGGGACATGGATTTACAGTCAGGCAAAAAAGAAATCAGGTCTCTTACAATCCAAAAAGTCGCAGGCAAAAATATCTTCTGGTTCTGTGTGTACTGGAATGAGGGTTTTCTTAGGAATGCTCTTGGAGGGCAGCAAACGTTGGAATTGCCTCAACAAATTAGTGAGGGGGAAGCTGAGTGGTATTTTAGCACCTGTGTTGAATGTGATCTGCTTTCCCAGGGATTTGTAGTCTGTGTTTCAGAGTGCCTTTTGCGCCAACACATTGAGAAGGAACACAGTTCTCTGCCTCTGGTGTATTTGTTTTGTTCCTTGCTTTCAGTACATTTCTGCGTAGTCTTAAACAGTGCAGAATTAGTCACAACTCTGTGCTGCATAAAATGGTACTGGCTTTATACAGTTTCTCCGTTCATAAACCCTCATCAGAATCAAAATGTTTGGTTGCATTCCCAGTGGTGGTAAGTTAGTGTGAGTAAATGCAGGAGGTGGTTCCAGGTGTCCAGCCAGCCCCGCTATTGAGGGGCAAACAGAGCACTGCATGATGTGTGCATCTGACATTCAGCCTTTTCTCGTAGGTGGCGCAGATTGTCAAGCACGAGATGGAAAATGCCATCAAGCTGTCGGTAAAGCTGAGTGTTAAAGTGAAGATTGGACCTAGCTGGGGAGACCTGCAGGACCTGGAGCTCTGAGGTGGAATTGGGTGGTTTTGTGTGCCATGGACTGGGCAGGGCCAGTGCCTGTGACAGACCTGTGTGCGGTGACATCCTCCTGTACCCAGTGTGTACACGTTGTTGCAAGCCGCCTTCTGAGAAGTGTAGTTGAAGCTGGTATGAATTCACCAAGCCAAACTCTTCAAAGGTCAGGCAGCACCATGGAGAATGTACAGAACTGTGAAATTATTAACTGCTAAAAGCACAGGATTTAAATGAATTCTGTTAAAATGTGCTTGATCTTGTCATTTAAAACAGAACCCCGATGACGAATGAATGTATTACACATGAAATGAGCTGGATTATTCTATTAAAAGGTGATTCGGCAGTTCTTGTGTGTAACTGTGTCTAGGGCAAAAAGAAAAGTCACTGTTTCACTGAATGTTGGATTCTCCAGGCTTCTGCTGGGATTGTTTTGTACTGAATTCACTTGCTAACAACTGCTCAGGTTTCCCCCGCGCTTTGCTTCAGCACCTTTGACTCCATCCCTGTGACCAGGCAGGAAGTTTTTCTGGGAGATAGGGCTGGTCAAGCTGACCTTTGTGCTGAGCCTGACTGCTGGGGTAAAGTGCTTCAAAAGAGGGGGCAAGGAGGGAGCTTGCAGGGAATTCATCTGCTGCTATTCAGTGTTACTCTCCTCACTAACACCTTCTTGGTCTATATGTTTTTTTTTCCCTTCCACATGGTTGCAATGGTTATACAAGTCCAGCTGCTTTTGTTCATTTCATACAATGCCTGACCTTGAATCCTGTTATTCTCATCATGTAGCTCTTGTATGTTCCAAGAAAAGGAGGACAGGTGCCTCCTGTCAGCTTCCTGATACCTCTAATGATATTATCACATCTTTCTTCTGCAGTTCCTCCCTAACAGAAGCAATCTCCATCTTTCCATTCTTGCCTCCTGTGAGAAATTGCCAAGCCCGTAATTATTCTTTCATTTCTGAACTTCTACCAGCTCCTTTTTCAGAAGTGTACTTTTGAAGTTGCCTTTTAGCCTGATCTGAGGGGATGCAGACTTGGCTTTCAACAGCCTGAGAGCCTGCTTGAGCTTGTTCGTTTCAAAGGCGGTACTGTTGGTGCAGCCATTGTCCTGACATAAGAAGCACCTGGTACTGAGGCTTCAAGAACATGGTGAGTTTTAAAGGATCTTAATGAGGCCTGTGTACAAAAGGCCACATCCTGGACTCTGACCCACCACCTGCCCAATGTGCAGCAAAACAAACACGTGGTATCGAGCCAAAGCCCCAGGCGAGGATGCCTTGACTGTCCTCAGCCTTAGGAGACCTGGCCTGCTTTCCTGTTTCATGTTTCACTGCACATTGGGATGTTTTGTTTCCCTCCTGCCTCCTCTGTGCTGTGGTTTTCTACCACATCTGTCACCGGATGGATGAGCTCTTTATCTGCAGCACTTGGTTGATAGACAGTTGTTTCTTTGCTCAGCTTATTAAAGCTTTTGTTACTAACAGAGCTGAGCCCCGGCACCCTGGTGTCCGACCATTTGTGTGCTCTGCCTGTGATGCTGCTGGGTTGGACTCATTATCGGTTCACATGGCCCCATGATTTCCTGTCCCTGGGTGTCATGCAGTGACACACCTGTGCTGTATTTCAGGCCTCACTGGAGCTGCTGGAATGTGCTGCTTCTTTGGCACGTTACAGCATGTTCCTCCCGCCTACCGTCTGTGGCATTTCAGAAGGACGTATTTCGCAACAAGCTTTCTAGACACAGTGATGCTAATCAGTAAGGGATTGACACAGACCTGAAGTTAGTTTGCTAACCAAATTCGATGAGTTCATTTTAATTAAGCACTAATTTGGAGCAAATGAGAAGATAAAAGGTAGCTGCTGCTCTGTGAATGAGGCAGCAGTGGTGTTTGAGTCATGATATTAGAACTGGTTCTGAGCTGTCACCTGACTGCTGCTATTTATGTTCCTTAATTCTGATTAGACTTTAACTATTAGTGAGACTGAACAGAGCAAGCAGGGGAGGGCTTAGGTCAGGAAGCAGAGGCACTGTTTAGGACTGTGCACAAGAGAATACCTATTGTTTTCTGAAGGTGGTAGGAGGCTGACTGCTCTCACTTACTTATCTTTGCCTGTGGGCTCCTCTTCCCCCACCCCTGATGGTCTGGGGCCTATGTTTAGTTGGAAACTGGGCTTTGTTCTAGTTCAGGACCTGATAACCTGAGTGCAGGTTACTTCCTCTCTTCTTGCAGACAGGATGGGGTGCATCGGATTGTGTTTGTTCTCTGTTCCTCAGCCGGTCTGTGTGTTTCTCTCTTTGCAGTCTGCTCCCGCCTCCTGCTGGTTGGTGCTGCACAGCATGTGCAGTAACATGCGTGGTCCCGCAGCCTGAGAAGACAACAGATGGATGCCACGGAAGGGGCAGGAGTTCAGTTTGTGATGGCAGCCCTGTCACTTGGTGTGCACGAAATTGCAGCTGCAGCCCCATCTTGCCTTGTGCCCTGTGCTGCCCTTGCCTGGCTGCTGCACCAGCAGGTGGGTGTCTGGACCCCACCCCCATTTCTTTTGGCAGCCAGTCCTGACGAATGGCTGGGGTCACCAGGGATGCCTCGTCTTCACATCATGTGAACCTGCGTGACCCAGCTCCTCGCAGGGAGAGCGCAGCCCCTGGTGCTGCTAAGCACCCTTGTTCTATTTGGTTTCTATCTGCTGTCCTAACAGAATGACTCAGATTTCAATTCAGTCTGGTGCTGTGGGACAGAGCTTCCCCAGGCTAAGTCGCAGGAAGTCCTGCCATCGATGTCTGATACAGTTACTCTGGCCTTTTCCTCACATGTGGACCACAAGCTTGTGTTGTCTTGGTCCTTCTGCTGCGGCTTCCCCTGCCCACTGCAAGTGCTCTGTGCACTGTTTTGTAGCTGGGCAGTGGTGGGAGAGAGGCAGGTGACAAATGATGACACTTATAATTGGATGTGTTCTGGTCCTTTTGCCCATGTTGTGTTTCATCAGGACGAGAGCCATAGAGCTTTTCCTGCAGATCCGCAGCTGAAAAGAGGGAGCTGGAAGCTCTGCCTGACATTTTTGAGCCTCTCCCGGCAGAGCAACGCAGAGGTGTTGGTAAGTGCCCTTCAGTGTGCTCACTCCCGCACTTCTGAGAGTGCAGCTGGTACGTGATGGCTTTGAACCTCAAGTGGAAGTGGCAGGAAGGGTGCTGGCACACCTTCGGTGGGGAAGCCCAGGTAGAAGGCTGGTATTGCTGGGGCTGGTACTGCGGTTATGAGCTCCCTGCAGTACAGGAACATGAGCTGGGGTCCAGGTTTTGTCCCTGTGTGAGCTGCTGGAAGGAGGGAGGTGGCCATCCCTGCCCCAGCAGCAACTGTAGCTGCGTTTCCATGTTCCTGAGAGAGAGCAAGTAGTGTAAACTCCATCCAAAGGCTTTCCATTAACCACACACCTTTGAAACACTATAAAGAATCCAGCAGTAGATGTTGAAAGAAAGAAGAGATCTACACCAGCCAATATCAATTCTTGCCTTTATTTTCCTTCCCTCTTTTTATTTTTTTTGGTTGTTACTGGGGACTCAAAACAGCCTCACTTAAAGATGCCTTGTTTTCCTTTTGTGACGCTGCCTGAGGATGCCTGTGCAAACAGGCCATGGTTAGCGCAGGAGTGTTCAGCCTTCGTTCCGAGATACAGGTAACGACTCGGTAACAAACCCCACACATATTCTGTCCACGTTTCCTTGACACTGAATCTGAATATTGGTTGCTATTTAAAAAAGTACAATGTTTGATTTGTTGATTTAATCACAAAACAAAACACATGAATGGAAACACTCATTTACATGACTATTGCTTATACACCTAAGATGAAGAGTTGACTACAAATGGCCACACATAGTTCCTTAATGAGAGAGAGTGTGTTCTTACTAAGACCATGCCAAGGCAGAAGAACACTGTAGACTGAAACATACTGTGCTTCAATTCACCTTTAGGCTATGGAGAAGGATGTATGGGGGGCACAGGGTGGGCACTTAAAGGGCATTAGTAACTGAAATCTGGGGCTTTTGCCTGTGTTACAATACACACAGTTTATATATGGAGGGGTCCTGAGGCTGACACTGCTGCTCTTTAAGCTGCAGTGCTTTCTTTGTAAATTGTATACTGATAAAACCATTTTTGTATGTATATCTTCATTACAATGCACACATTGTGGTGTGAAAAGGCTTCTCTACAGCAATATGTAAACTGTTTTAGAGAGTTTCTGTCTGTGATAATTTTATGTGTAGTAAATAGAGTGTTTCTGTTAAATATTTGTATCACAAGCTGTATTTTGGTAATAGAGGAAATGTCTAATTGATATAAATAGTTGAAATGCGGAACTGTAAAAAGAATATAGAAAACAGTTAATGATACAAACCAAAACCTGATTCTTAAATTTTCCTTAATCATGTTTTTTAATTAAAGATTTGAAACTGAATTTAAGGCTCTATGAAATGGATTTTATTCTTTTTTAATGAAACAGCTTGTAATTCACTGAGGACTTGTCAACTCTGAAACCTTATGAATAACCTTATAGATTTTCTCTGCATACTCTGTCTACGTACAGCTCTAGGCATAAGTTTAAAAACACCTGGTCAACCGCTGATGCATGTGTTTGTTTGTATCTGGTTTTGGATGTGGGTGGGATAAGAGAGCTGAGGAAACAGGGTATCCAAATGACCTAAATGCATTTGAAATCCAGCAAATATTTCCAGCCAATGTGGTCTATTGTAACAGAGGGTTGTGATGTTGAAGGTAAGGCAGTGGTTAGGGTTTTGCCTGAGGTGGTGCTGTTTTAGGGGGGAAGGTGAAAGCACGTGATCTTGACAGCCAGTGTCCTCAATTTTCTAATGGCAAGTCAGGTTGGATGCTGTGCTTGTTGCTTGGAATGCTGCATCTTTGTGCCTTTAGTAGTGTTCCGGTCAGGCCTCAAAAATCCCACACTCCCGCTCATTTCACAATAAACCAACCAGGCCAGAGGAGTTTCTCCTCCCTTGTTGACGTTTTTAAGTGAAGGCTGTTTGTTTTTTTCCACATACATGGTAAATCTGGATAGAAAGCAATTAACAGTGTGCACTAACAAACTTATACAACATATACATTACATATATATATTTATATATATAGACTGTTCTATATACAAACATATACAACGTTTTAGATCTCTACAGACTACAAGAAAATTGATAATTATAGTCACAAGTGGTGAACTTAACAGAAATAGTAATTTGTAACTGTCTGGAAAGATGTAAAATATGTAAGAGTGGAAAGCAAGATACAGCTGTGACCTGCTGGGGAGTGCTAGGGTAGGTTGCTTCCAAGTTTGCTATTAAAAAGTGTCAGTTTGAGGGATGCTAAATTCTCATTTCTCTGTTGCATAAAAAATGGAAATCTACTGGTAGGTTCCCCCCCACCCCGGTGTTAAGCTCAAGCCTGCTGACAGACAGAGTCAGTCAGGCTTTGTGTAAAAGACTTGCTGAAGTCACTTCTCTCTGGGTGTGCTGCAGTGATCAGCAGTTAAAAGTTGCTCTTAAATTTTGAGCTGTGATGCTCAAACCAGTGACCAGCTCAGGCTCCAGCCTGGAGCCGTTCCCACTGAACTCAGTGTTAACCACACACGTAAGGTACAGCTGAGAACTGACACAGAACCAGCAGCTTCCTTGTCACTGAAGTGAGCCACGTGCCACCACTCACGGGGCTGCCTCCTGAACACCTCTTCATGGTGGAAACCAGCTGTACAAGGGCCACGCTGGACCTGGTGATGGCCTTTCTGTCTGCACCAGCTCTGCAGAAGCAGACAGACCAAATGCTGGTGGGATGGCCTTGGTTTGGTGTCAATGAAGACTGCTTAGCTCCTCTGTAAAAGCGGAGAAGGCAGGAAGAATAAGGGTTTGAAAACTAGTGGGAGGGTTTGAATGCTGCCCCAAATGGTTTTGTTGCCCAGGGACTAGTATAGGCCAGAGTGCAGGAAGGCAGAATGTACATTTAAACAGAAGATAGAATTGCTATAATGTTGTTATTTATTTCTCATTCTAGAGAATGAGAGAGCAGTGAGGAATAAATGTGCTTCCTCACAGATGCAAGTGGCCAGTTCTGTGACCCAGCTGCTGCCAGTAGTTCCCCAGTTCATGTTGGCATCAGGGTGGTGAGTTTGCTGTTTCCTCAAACACTCGGAGACATCCTCTAAGCTTGTGGACAACTCCAATTCCTTTACCCTTGCCAGAAACCCAGACAGTACTTGGGCTTTGACCTTTTTCCCAGCAAGTTTCAAAGGTTCTAACAATTTTAGAGCAGCTTCCTCCATGACAGAGAGGAACTTGTTGAGGCTCAGTCCCAGCTGAGCTTGACTTGGCAGGGCCATTGTTTTGATTCTGCCCACAGAAAAATGTGAAAATCCTGCAAAGCATGACATTGCTGTGGTGCTACAATATGAATTTAAAACTTAAAACCTCTGATCTGCTCTAGCCCTTTAACTTGTGCAGCTGGGCTGATGGTGAAAGCCAGGCTTCTGGATTGTACACTTTCCCAGGCTCCATTTTATTGTAACAAAAGGAAGGATAGGGGAAGGGCATCATCTGAACACTAAGATGATAGAGACATCAGTGAAGTCAAGGTCCAGTTAGGAGGGGGATGCTGCCCCTCTGCATCAGTGTCCATCAGGACTCTATGAAGGGACAGAGGACATCATTCTTTGCTTATAGAAAAATTTTAAGTGCTCCTTCTCCACCTTTTCCTCACTTTCTTTTTCTGATTTGAAGCTATGTCCAGGCACATGCAACCAAGCCTTCAAAGCCTTCTCTCCAAGCCAATCTTGGAAAAATTTCTAACTTAATAGTTGACCTGTGTGGCACTGAGGCTCTTGTAGCACACTCATGGACTTGGGCTCTAGTGGCGTAGACAGGTAGTAGGTTCCACACACCATTCTTTTTTCTAGCTGCAGGTTGGGGACTTTTCTGCAGAGTTCATTATGGAAACCAAACAAGCCACTTTGAAGCAGAAGCAAATGATGTTTAGCAGCGTGAGCAGAATATCAAGTGCTGCTCACCCATGGTGTCATTTATAGGTGCGTTATATGTCTATGTTGCTAATTGTTTTCCATGCTCCTTCTCTGGCCCATCAGTTAGTCTTGTTGCTGTGATCTTTGCCCCAGCCCTAGTGGGGGTTACCATGCAGTTTCCTTTAGCATAATTTCAACTGACCGCTGAAGAAGAATCACTGGTGCTCAAGCTGCTTAAGCAGCTTCTGCCAGAAGAACCTGACAGGGCTGCGCTTCCCCATCTTGCCTTTCTTCACTTGGAAGACACCATTTCCTAAGCTGATTTGGCTATTCCTGTGACTGGGAAATAAGGCAACCAAGTGACACAGATGCCACGGGAATGACAACTGTCACAGCCCCCTTCAAGGACAACTGAGATGAATCTAGAGCACATGTTAAAAGTACAGATAAGGATGACATGTCGTGCTCTGAATTGCAAATAACCCTTCTATGCTCATGTTTTCATGACATTTCAGATAGTGCCTGTCTCGCTACTTGAAAAAAATCTGTAAATTTTGGGTATAGGATTTTGAATTTATTTACTCTTCTGGTAGGAGTTAGAGAGCACTGATTTCAAGCAAGGGTTTTCAAGGGAAATAAACAGCAGATAAGAAGGTGCAGCTCAACTCATTTTTATGTTGAAAACAGTGAACATGCTTGAAATGTACCGACTTCTTGTAATGTCACTTTTAAAAAATAAAGATTTTTGCCATTTAAGTGTTTGGTTTGGATTGTTTTTTTTGTCTTGGAATACAAATAAATCCCATTTTTCTTCGGTCACAACATGCTTTCTTTTTCTCTTTTTTTTTTTTTGTTTTGTTTTTTAAGATGTCAATTAGTCATGCAAAGGTTTATAAGTAAGTGCATTACATTTGAGTTTGTACAGAGTATTTTCAACTAGATGCACTCCCCACAGTTCATACCTCTGAGAAACTACATGCCACAGTGATGCTTTCGGGAAAAAATTGTCTACCACATGAGCCAGCTGCTGGAGTAAGACCCGCGTCATTTCAGCTTCCATCTCATGGTCTGTAACATTCTCCTTGATTCTCACCGTGATGAATCCAATAATAGCAACAGGAAAACATCTTCTAGGAGAAAAAAAACCTGTCTCTGGCCAGTGACTGGTAGATTTGGGAATGACTGCTGCTTCCCTGAACAGTGTTCTTAAAGCCACAAGTAGCTTCTGTGAAAGTCTAAAACTGGTACCACTTTTTGTCCTTGTATTTCAGCATCACCTGCAGAAACAGGAAACAGACAAAGTGATATAAACCACTTCTCTGCAAAGATTCTTCCCTGTGAGGGTGCTGAGGCGTTGGCACAGGGTGCCCAGAGAAGCTGTGGCTGCCCCATCCCTGGCAGTGTTCAAGGCCAGGCGGGACACATGGCCTTGGAGCAACCTGCTCTAGTGGAAGGTGTCCCTGCCTGTGGCAGGGGGTTGGAGCTGGATGAGCTTTAAGGTCCCTCCCAACCCAAACCAGGCTGGGATTCTGTGCTATATTCTATGCTGTATCACGCATGACCTAGGCCTAGTAACTGTCCCAAACTCCCTAAGTTAAAAAGGGAAAGCAGTGCGGTACTTTAGCAGCAGCGTCATCAGGTCTCGAGTCCACTGAGGCCTCATCTTGAATTTCATAATTAATTGTGACATTTAAAAAAATAATTTTAAAAAGTGACCTGCACTTGCTGGGCATTGGAAGAGTTTTCCTGAGGAGCTTTAATTCATTTTCTTCTGCAAGAAGTACAGAGCTATGGGAATAACCAGGAACTTTCTTTTTATTCCTTATAGAAAGAAGTTTGCCTATGGAACACAGTAGATATGCCCTGAACATAGAAACATTTGCATTCCAGGGCCCATTCTTTCTGTTAGTTTGGGGGAGTTTGGGGTTTTTTTGTTGGTTATTTTTTTTTATCAGACTTAAAAGGCCAATAAAAACGTAAAAGTCTTGTCCAGAGATGTGATGCATGTTAAATAAAACCCATGCATTTTGAGAAGTATTCTTTAATGTTTTATCTTCGGGGAAAATCACTGTAGTTGATTCCCAGCCTTAACAGCGTGGGATGGAAGAACTTTCCATTTCCAGCTCTAAGCACAGAAGTGTCTGTTCCAGGCAAGCCCTATTCTATAGAACTGTACCACAGTGTTGTGCAAGAAATGTTCTCCTCCTCTTCCCAATCGGATCTGTAAAGGTTCCTGTATACACATCCACCTACCTGTTTTCTGCCCTACTGCATAGATGTGCTGCACTGAGAAGCTTAAAAAAAAGACCCAACAGAGTAAGAAAGGTGAGAGATGAGAAGTGCCATCTTCTAAATTCAGAGGCTAGCAATGGATGCTCATTTAAGAAAACATGAAAGGAAGACGTGTGCAATGGAAGTTTATTTTGGGCATTCTCATTGTTTGGGCGCAGAAAAGATGGTGTGCCAGTTAACATGAGTGCACCTAAACCGACATGACTGGGTGAACTGGGAGAACCATATTTGTTTTTCCCAAAGGGAAGCAAAGCTTGGTTGCAGGGTGGCAGTTCCTAGCTCTGGGTGTGCGGTACCAGGGCCCCTACCTCATGTGCATGTTTGGAAAATGCCTCAGCGCTGGCCATCATGCTCGCAGTCCTTTCGTCCAGCTCTCCCAGTTTCTGTCCTCTCTCATCAAGGGCAATGCGTGCACGAGTCAAGTCCCCAATGACGCCTCCTGCTGCTCCTCTCACGCCTTCAATTCCACCTGATCCAGGGATGTGCTGGGCAAGACTGCGAGAGGCTTTTCCTGCTGTGGCCTCACCAACTGCAAAAGAGAAACGGACAAAGAAAGAGGAATGAGTCCCTGGCCATGGCTCTGTCAGTGCTTCTCATCCTTGAGCTGCAGCCTCACAGCAGTGACGCCATTCAGTGCACAGATGGCACATGTGGAAGACTTTGCTCTGTGCACAGCTACAGCACAGTCGTGCCGCACCCCGTCCTCAGTTGCTTCAGAGAAGCTGCCAAGGTGAAGGAATTGTGAGAGGCAGCTGAGGACCCTTCCGTTGTTCATGGTGTCATCTTTACTTTTTCATCCATGATCTGAACCTTGTGTACCACTCCATTCAGAGGTTAACGATGAATGGATGCTGAGACACTGGAACGATGGAAGGGTGACGAGGCCCTGGCACAGAAGCAGCTGTGGCTGCCCCATCCCTGGCAGTGTTCAAGGCCAGCTTGGACACAGGGGCTTGGAGCAACCTGCTCTAGTGGAAGGTGTCCCTGCCCGTGGCAGGGGGTTGGAAGTGTATGAGCTTTAAGGTCCCTTCCAACCCACATCAGTCTGAGTCTATGATTCCTCTATGACAAGGGCAGGGGATCCCAAAAATTAATTTCTGAAAGAAAAACAACTCAACCCCAATGAATTACTTACAAAGCTCCTCTCTGTCAAAAGCTTGTCCACTTCCTCCAAAAAGTCCTTTGAGAAAGCCTCTGTTTTGGGCTTCTGGTGTTTCCACAGGAGTAAACAAGTCTCCAAGCATGTCCTAGCAAAGTTAGACAAAAGTCCATGTGGAAAATTAGTGAGATGAAAGCAGTTCTGGGTGTTTTCTTTATCTGCATTAATGAGTCCACATGCATTGGATCTAATCAACTAGACTGAAAAGGTTCTGTTGTTCAAACAGTACTGAGTACTTAGCATTTGTGCTTCGTGACAGGCAAATACTTGGACTAGCCAGATTCACTCATGCTTTCAGAGAGACTTGGTTTGTCACTGCCCAGTCTTTCATTCATTACCACCGAGAAAAAAAAAAATCTATAAGCACTGCAGAGTGTAAATACCAGTGATAAGATCACATTTTGCTTAGAAACAGCAGAGACGACACTGTAATTGAATAAACAAGCAGGGCAGTCACTCCCTGTTTTCTTTTTATAGCTTACCTGAGGTCAGTGCTTCTGAGCAGCTCACAGAGTTTGGTAGTTTGTTGTCTGGTTGGTTTTTGTGGCCTTTTTTAAGCAAAATCCCACCGCCTTCCATACAACCTCCCCTGGTACTCCTCTGGTGGTGTGCATGGTGGCAGTGCCATGAGTAAATAACCTGAAGGCACTGTCATGGTGGCAGACCTTGGAGCCGTCGGCCCAACCAGCTCTGCTGCTCAGATTGATTTGCAGCAGTACTGGGAAAAGGGAGCTCTCTGGAATTAAACTGAGATAAAAAGCATGCAGTCCTGTCTGTGTTTGGAACACGCACCGGGAACACTCGCTGCCTTGTTGCTCAGCTCTGTGTTTGCTCACCCAAGCCCCAACGCACTGTTGTGCTGCACAGAGCACTCTGCTCCAATCAGGGTGAGCGCTGAGGGCAACAGTGCTTCCACTCCTCTGCACAGTCACCTGCTCTGGGGGGAAAAAATCACTGCAGCCCTTAGAGCCCAAGCGGAGGCACTCGTGAGCCTGCCCTGTTTTCCCAGGCAGGAGGTGACACCGGGTCATCTGCTCTGGGTACATGTATGACAACTGGGCAAGCCTTTTACTGCCCTCTTCACAGAAAAGCCAAGGTGTCAGCAGCCACAGCCTGGCAGCACAGAGAAGCAAGGGCTGAGCTTCCCTTTGGTTGGTTGTTGTATGATGCTTTAAGGTTAATAAACAAAATAATGTAGCTTGTAAGAGCCTCTCACTGTAGGTTCATGTTCTAAGGTACCTTGATCAAACCTTCTGATCATTTTATAATTGGTTCCATGCAAAACAGCCTCTTCTCTGATGCACAAAAGCTTGTGCGCAGTGCTCGCTCCTGACAGGGCTTTTTCATACCTGAGACAGGCAGTGCTGTGATAGGAGTTGAGCAGCTCAGCACATGTTATTCCCTGGGGCATAATGAGTGCTGGCAGGACCATTTCTTTTATATTCCTATCCTAGTTTATTGCTAATTATATAACCTAGAGCTTACCCTCCCCGTTTTTTCCCCTTTTATTACTCGTTTTCTCCCTGTAACCTCTCACAATTCCTCCTCTTCGGTAAATGAAATTTTAATTTGCATTTTCATTGTAAAAAAAAAACCCCAAATCCAAAACCCCAACTGAAATCTCACATCATAAAGACTTTTTTCTCAAATTAATTCTTTTAATTAGATCATTTCTGTAGCTTTCCTTTTGTGGAAGAAGGGGAGTACCAATTATTGGAGTAAAAACAATGGTAAATAATTAAAAACTAGATTAAAACAGAGCATATTTTTTGGTGCTAAACACACTGGTTTGTCTCCTGCTCCCACCTATCTCCTGAAAGCTGCAGGTATTCAGATATTTTTAAGAGTTAAAATCAAAACTGATTAATAATACAGGAAAGAATTCATATTGTCAGTGAAGCAGTTGCTGTGGTTGGACACATGCTGGTACCAACTGTTGTAGCTGCTACCCATGGGTAGCTTCCCCTTCTTTCCCTTCAGTCATTTCTAACAGTTGGTCTTTCATACGGTAGGACTTAGAGAACTGGGCTGTGAAGAGTCCCACGTGGGCACAAATCTGCCTCTGTACAGAGCCAGCAGAGAGACTGCAGCTACGTGTGGGCAAGGTGTAGGCTTAGGCTCAGGAGCAAGGTGACAGTGCCATGAAAAGCACTGTCTTTTCAAACAGCAACAGAGCTGCTTTGGCATCATTCATCCAAGGCAAGTGGAGAGGAACACGCCTGTGCTGACCCTGCATGTCTGACCTGCTCCTGCAGCACAGCCTGCACGTCAAATACTGAAATCCAGCAGTGCACATGTGGCAATTCACACCTGATGCACCAGGCCACCAGCCATCCCACACAAACACAAAGGCACCAACCACAGCAAGGGTTTGAGCCCTACCTGCAGATTGTCACACATCTCCTGGCTGTAAGTCAGGCGCTGGATCTCTGTGGGAGAGCTGAGATACAAAGCTTGCCCTTCGTTAGTGAAACAAAAGGTCCGTGCTATCCTCATGTCTGTTACTGGCAAGTAGTTGACATCCAGCAGTGGGCGAAGGCTGGGCAAGCTGCCGGGAAGCAGATACCCATGTTAGTCACTGGTTGCCACTCCTGGTACACCTGCTCTGGGGCTGCATTTTAAACCAGCATTTAAGTTTATGCTTTTCATAACTGGAATAGTTAAAGTGCAGCTCTAAGCTGAAAAGCTCTGCCATTAGCACGCTGCCTTCCCACCATACTTGGCATCCTTGGCTGAAGAAGTTTCAGCTGCCTCAATAACCCTTAATCTGCTGCTGCTGTCCGGGTCTGGGATGTGTGCGACTTGTGCCACGTGGCTGGGCAGTTTGCAGGGTAACGTCTGCCCCCAGTTATCACATGGGCATGGACCCTGCTTCCAGGCCCTGCTCCGGCATCCCCTTCGCTGTCCTCCAGCTTCCCCTGGCTTGCCACTTTGGCAAATCACTTCCAAAATGTAAATGGCCTGGCTGGGAAAAGGGAGCACAGAAGGTGAGGGCACAGCTAGAGGGCTACTGCACAGTCAGCTCACGGGTGGAGGTGACAAGGAAGGGAAACCAGGTGCTCTGAGCAGAAAATCTTCTGAAATGGCAATAGTGGGACTTGCTGCTTCACACTGGATGAACAGGACTCTTTCTGTGCCCAAGTTTTTCTGTCCTCCTCCATACCTGACCTACCGTAACTGAGCAATTATAAGGGCTTTCTTTTATGATAGTTAAAAATCATCAGCCATCAGTCATCACAGGTGGGGGGAACTGCTATCAAAGAACAGTTTGCTTTGCTGTGCGACTGCCTTAACTCCCTGTGTGGAGACAGGCCAAGGAACAGGTATGGCAGTGGCAAGACAGGGCATTAAATGCATCCACCAGGGAGTTAATGCAGAGCATCAGGCACTCTGGAGCAAACACAAGTGGAACGTGACAGCACTGTGCCACCTCTTTGCTTAGTTTTGCCCCAAGATTAGTTAGATAAGTACCTCAGTGTCATGATGTGCCCATTGGCACAAAAGCACGCCAGACAGACGCTGTTACAGAGGGTGACCACATCTGCTCGCAATAAAAACGATGTTTCGGTGATGTTGTGGACATAAAGACATGTTTGGGAAGGCAATGAGAAGACTTTGGCTTGTTTTTCTGAACAAATGACCGCAAATTGATGATCACCCATATCCTGGGAGGAGGAAGGGGAATGCATGACAAGCTTCCTTCTCCTTGTCTTTTCACCATCATCAGCACTGTGTGGGTCCCTCCATACTTCATACGGTGGATGTGTCAATGTCCCCATGCAGTCCAAGCACACGACGGTCAGCACAGCTCCTTTAAGCGTCAGAACTGTGCCTGCAAAACATAATTTCCTCTCACTGATGCTGGCCCCACAACGAAGCTGGTTGTCAGCACTGTGAACGCATGCAGCACAGCTGATGTTCAGCTCTTGTAAACAAACACATTCATCGAGCTAAGGTGACAAGTCTTGCTTGCTCTGTTCTTCCTGACCATACAACAAGGTCAACAAACAGGCTGCCAGTACTGAAAAAGTCTTAGGCAAGAGATATTAAATAATCTATATAATACATGCTACTGAATACCATAAAGATAGGCTGTTATCTTTACATTACACCAGTAGGATATTTGTTCCCTAGCAGTGAAATTGTTGCTCATAGTCTGGTGACCTTCAGCATTGTTCTTCTAAAGAAGCTGGTGGGTAGGAAACCCTCTATTCCTCCACATTCTCTGATTTTTGTCATGATTTTACTTTAAAGGTACTAAGCACATATTGCCTCTCCTCAGACCTGACCTCTCTCAGCCCTCTGTTCTCTCTGTTACACCATCAGTCAATCACTCAGCCAAGGATCTCTCCTGGTACCTCAACCTGCCAACGTTTTTGTTTCCTTTCCTGAACTCCCTTCTGCCTCTCTGCAGCTGATAAATAGACAGTGAAACAAAGCATTCCGGATAGGATTGCTATAGGATCAGAGTTGCTACTCAGGACTGTAATTTCACAATATGAAGGAACTCTGCTAATTTCCCTGTCCTCACAAGATACATGCAACTTTGCCCATGGCACAAAGTACTCTTCAGAACTAACACAACTGAAGCATCTCAGTTCATGAAGCTGCAGGTCTCCCACAGCATCTTTATTTACCCATGTGCCTTTTGTGCAGTGAGTGACCATTGCTTCATACATGTATTGAGAAATTCCTGCCCCAAAGGCCATACAAAATCATGCAGTTATTCCTCCCTTGTACCAAGGAAGGTAATAGACAGGAAAAGAGTTGCACTCTTACCGCTTGGCGACACCATGACCGGCTCTGACTGCCGTAAATCATCACTAGCAGGCAGATTAAGGGAGAGGATTAAGACCATACCGAGGCCTGTTCCAACCCAGAGACATGGAGAGACAGCAGAGTCGTTCTTTCGGGCAAAGGACTCCATGAAGTACAAAGCAGTAATTGCCTCCTTGGAGTCCCTGTCGATACTGGACACACTGGAGCTTCGGGAACGGCTGAAGGAGTTTTCCCTATTTTCTGCATAAATAAATACAAGCAAACAGGCATAAACTGGCAATCCTCGAAGAGGCACAAGCCTGCAGCAAATACAAGCTCCCTGTAGAGTATAGAAAACACAGAGTTTTTGTAACCTGAGCAAACATTCTGATACCAGCTTGCTGCCAGTGTATAAGTAAGTGTGAAAAATGCTGTCAGACCTCATCAGTTAGATCTGCATTAGAAATAGCTGCTTATTATGGAGATTAGCATAGACTAATTAGAATTTACAACAGCCCTAGCTCAAAGGACTTGTTCTAAAGAGCATGGAATAATTTTAGACCCATATGTTACCAATGCATTTTAAATTAATCCATGTATCTCACTGCTGTAGGACACGAAGGGGGACACCATTACCAACTTCAGAGCATGTGTCCTTTGCTCTGTCCTTGTTTCCATTGCTAGGACATTCTAGCACTGTGTTCATAGCCATTGCTTATTGTCAAGCTGTTAATAACTGCTCTCTGAGGAAAAGATTGCTAAACTGATCCCAGCATCCAAACCATCCTGGGGTAGAAATCAACTCTGTGTTCCCAGGGAGCAAAGTGAGAAATCTGCTCTGTGCCCTTGGCACCAACTGCATGGTGAGCCTGGGCTGACTGGTTCATCTTTCTGCCTAAGCTTCAGCAGGCAACAGCAGGAGCCAGCTGGAGGCAGAGTCGTATTGTCCTCACTGCAAATACATAGGTTTGGAGACTCTCTCTGAGCTTTTCAGAGAGGAATAACAACAAAGAGGGTCTAGCTGCTGTAGGGCTAAGGATCTCTGCTCTGCTTTGCCTAGTGCCAGGAAGGAAGCACAAAGCTATGCAAGAGAGCTCCTGGCATTAGCAGGAGCTGTCGGTGGCCACGCACTGGAGGCTATAAAGCACACTGAGGCTAAAAGGTTACTGAAGAGTAGAGGAGTCAGAGGGATGAAGAGAGTAGGGCTGGCTGCCAGCACAGTCTTTGCAAAACAATTTGTGCTGTCAGCTAGCCTGTAGTCAAAAATACGGCTAGATCACTGAAAACCTCACATACTCTTCTGCAACAGTAACTAGAGGACCAGGAGGCTCTGGAGATGGAGAAATAGTTGAAGCTCTTGGACCTCAGATAAAAGACTTGTAGATCTGTGTCTGTTATGAAATGATCCTTCTTATAGCTCAGAAGAGAGAGCTGTCTTTTCAGAGCCAGTAGAAACGTCTAAAATGAGGAACACTTTCTGCCATGGTTGAAGAATAAAATTAGAAAAGGACTTTCTCATGTACTCCAACTTAAAACTGGGTGTCGTGGTTCAAACCCAGCCGGCAACTTGGAACCACGCAGCCGCTCGCTCACTCCCCCCCTTTTCCTTCCTCCCCCCGCTCCCGGAGGGATGGGGAGGAGAATCGAAGGAATGTAACTCCCACGAGTTGAGATAACAGCACTCCAGTAACTAAGGTATAATACAAACCACTACTGCTACCAATAATAATGATAAGAGGAACAACAAGGGGAGAGGACACAACCGCTCACCACCCGCCGACCGATACCCAGCCCGACCCGAGCAGCGATCTGGGCCTTCCGGGTAACTCTCCCCAGTTTATATACTGGGCATGACGTGCTGTGGTATGGAATAGCCCTTTGGCCAGTTTGGGTCAGGTGTCCTGCCTCTGCTTCCTCCTGGCTTCCCCTCCTCTCTGGCAAAGCATGAGACTGAGAAAGTCCTTGGTCAGAGTAAACATTACTTAGCAACAACTAAAAACATCGGTGTTATCAGCGTTGTTCCCAGACTGAAAGTCAAAAACACAGCACTGCACCAGCTACTAAGAAGGAGAAAAAATGACTGCTGTAGCTGAACCCAGGACACTGGGCTAAGCTTTATATTGTATGTATGGTTCCAGCTCTCCCCCAGAAGCAGCAGTTTCGCTGGTGAATCTCTTGCTCACACCATGCATTGCAGCACTACATTCCTGTACCCAGATGACTCAGTGTAAACTGCTTTGAAATTATCCTCTTCACAGCAACTACCTGGGAAAGACTGGACACAACCATGGCAAAGCACTGCTGGAACCACACCAAGTGTTACCATGTATGCTACCTTAAAAGGTGGCACTCAGGAATGGGGGGGCAGATTCTCCTGCTGCTGTTTCACACTTGGGCCAGCTTCTATTCTTTGAGGGAACCCAGGACACTTGTCAAACAGGAGCTCCAGAGGAACAGCCACCCCTGCACTCTCATGGAAGAGAAACTCATATGTACTTGACCTTCCAAGCGCTGCCTTCACCCTGCTTCACCTTCATGTAGGCACTGTTGTAGCTCTCTAGTTGTGGCTCAATACTGATAAATGTATCTGCATAAACCTGGGATTGTTTATTCATGTGCAAACACAGTTTCTAATACCTTGAGAATTAGTGTCTCCCATAACCCCAAGCACTTTGTACTTCTCCTGCAGTGGACTGGTTGGCCCAGCTCCTTCCTAAGCACAGTGACAGCTGCCAGGTAAAGAAGGGGAAGACAGTAATTTCAAGGCAGAGATCAGGGATCCACATATATATATTTATATATATATTTTTTACCCCCAAAGGATACCTACTTTAAAGAAAATGTTATTATGTAATTCATTTTCTCTTTAACAGGTGTATTAATATCACAGTCACATAGAATTCAAATATGGTGGCGCTCAAACTGAGAAAGATGTTGAAAGGACAAATGCAGTTAGTGTGGGCGACATACACGGAACTTAAAATATATGATGTGCCATTTGCATGTGTCATCAAGCTTTCTCCCTCCCTAAATTAACAAGAAATGTTCCTCACTCCTGTGCAGTACAGTTAACTAATACATCTTTGCAGAACTGCCACTAACAGACAACCTTCGGGACACTTCTGGGAACACACTGTGCCATTTTGTATTAAATGCACCACTTACTTAAACTGGAATTCTAAAGACCAGCACGATACATGTCAAATTTTGATGTCATTAAACATATGTGAACAGCAACCCAAACCCCATGAAAGGTTGCAATCACTGTGTGCCTTTATTGGCTAGCTCTAAAGCAAGGTAGATGTCTCTTCCTCTTTCAGGATAAAATTTAGTTTAGGCCAAACCCTGGGACTCCTTTCTCAGAGAGATTCTACCCCAAATTCTCTATTTAGAAGCCACCCAACTGTGTTCTGGAGAAATATAAAAACACTTTCTCTGGGAGATCTTAAAACTTGCCATATCCTTTCCTAGCATGATTGCTATGGTTTAAAATGATGTCCCATTGTTTAAAGGTTGAATTGTATGAACACTACTAATCTGTAGTAATCCTTAACCCAAGTGCCGTATTCCAGGTTTTCTCTTACATTTTCCTTTTCTCTCACTGCATGCTGAGTGTAGCAACAATGTCAGCTACAGCATCTTTCTACAGGAGTCTGAACAAGTACCACGTCTAGGTACTCCCTGTAACCTAGGTCAGACAAAGTTTATTTGGACTCCCTGCTTCAGTAAGGGGATAGGATGATGGTATGTGAAAGGTAGAAACTTTTCTGCTCCTCAGTTCTTTCCCTCTTCTCCTCCTCTGCAGAATATCCTGCTAAACGACACTTCCTCATAAATGTGCTCCCACCTCTGAATTGCCTCCTGCTTTGAGAGAGTCCAGGATTCCTTTTCTCCGAGAGGCACATATCCAACTCCCAGGATCCCTCTGCTCCCACCCAGCCATCTCTCTCAGATGACCATGTCCTTTTTCCTCTTCTTCCTCTTGCAGACCTGGATTTCCAAATAGGTCTCTAGGCTGCTCCTGAAGCTAGCAGCAGAGGGGCTGAGAGCACCATCAGACCAGTCCAGCATCCCCTGGGAGCTAGCATGTGACTCTCATTTGGGAGATGCTGCTATTCATGCTGTTAAGACTATGAGCAGCTCTGAGCAAAAGCATTATCGTCTGCAGCCAGTGCATTTTAAAAAGCTGCATTCCGTGGGTCTAAAGCACACACCACCACTACCACCACTAGTAGTCTTGCTTTCTTCAAGGTGTTTTCATTCAGTCCTGTCCTATGCATGGTTTGGGTTAGTGAGATGCAGATGGAAACTCAGGAAGCAACTTCCTTGGTAGCACTGGACTGATTGTTAAACTCCAGCCATGAGCAGCAGCACACAAATAGAAGGCTTCTGATTTAAAAGCAACTCCAAACCCTCTCCTACCGAACTCACTGACAGAAACACACAGGACACTTCAACTCACATGCTAGGATAAAAACGAAGCCAGTGTTTTGGGGTCTTACCTTTGTTCATCCATGTGTGAGCAGTATAGTAATGCTCGTGGTGTGAGAATTTACTGATTTGATGTAATTGCTGAAGCATTGCCCTTCTGGAGATGTAACCTACTGCCACAGAATGCATGAATTGCAAAAGGACAAGAACAATTGAGCCAACCGTCATCAAGACATTTATACGAAAGCAGCACTGAGCAGTTATTGCCCTACTCTCTTCTTGCAATACAGAGGTGTCCCGCTGCAGATCCCTGGTACTGAGGAGAAGATTTAATTTAGGGATTGGGGCTTTTCTGAGAATTTAAAAGAAGTTCTTCCCTGTGAGGATGCTGAGGCGCTGGCACAGGGTGCCCAGAGAAGCTGTGGCTGCCCCATCCCTGGCAGTGTTCAAGGCCAGGTTGGACACAGGGGCTTGGAGCAACCTACTCTAGTGGAAGGTGTCCCTGCCCATGGCAGAGGGTTGGAACTGGATGAGCTTTAAGGTCTCTTCCAACCCAAACCAGTCTGGGATTCTGTGAGTAAATGATTCCGTATGTTTCAAGATTGCAGAATTTTTTTTTCCTTAAACTTCCTTTTGCTTAGTAGCAGTAAACATGGAATTTCATTACTTTCCATAGAATAAAAAAAAAAAAAGAAATAAAGGAAGGAGGATATTAATAAAAATATGGATGCATCCTCAGAAGAATGTTCCGCCTCCTCTATTCTCAGCTGCAGCAAAGGCTTTTTGTAAAGGGAACACATCCTCACTTATCTTTTCCAAGAAATTTTCATTGTGACTATTTCAAAATAGTGGAGTTAGCTCTAACACAGGATCATAAACTAATTTTCTTCTGAAAGTTAGGACTCATGAAAGGAAAAGTATCAGTTGTTATGAGGAATGAGAAAACCCCTAAAAATCTATCAGTGACAAAGATGGTATTTTCACAGCAAATGTTTGAATTCATTACTGAAGGGTTTTGCAATTGACTTGGATGCTATTTCTAGGTACTTTCCCAGTTTTAACATACCAAGTAATTGATCTGCTTATAAAACATATACAAAAATTGACCTTTTTTAATATGGAAACCGATACTTTCTGGAAACCAAGTTAAATGGTTGATGTTCTCACTTGGAGATTTTTAAAAGTTTTAATCCCAAATACTAGACTTAACAGAAGCTAATGAAGCTATTAAAACATTTGCCACTTCAAGGATCATCATCTGAAAATTTTAAGAGAAATCTGTCATTTTTAGAATGATTAGTCAGGAAAGCATGCAAAGCTCTGAATGCCAGTGTGAACGTACAGTAAAGGAATTATACTTCAAACATTAATTTGCAGACAGTAACATCAGAGAGACACAGAGACTGACCCAGATTACTGATGGCAATGCTTCAGCAACACAGAGGAGAAAGGGGCAGGAAGTAACGCTGCAGGGCTTTCACACAGTTAAGAACACTGCAGGTTTACTTGGCTAAAAACATCTTCAAACACATTTTAACAGCACCACTCTAAAGCTACATTCCACATAAAGCAGTTTGCTAGAAAACAGCAGAAGTTGCCTTAAAGCACAAACAGCACAGTAATAATCTGGAATTTTTCTGTGAATGATTTCCTACTGGAGCAAATCAAATAAGTTTCCCTAAAACTATGTCGAAAAGCTTGCAGAGCATTCAAACCAGGGTGGTTGTGTCTGCTCTTACACAGACCTCACAGTTGTGAGCTGCTTGACCCTCCCTGGAAAAAGTTCTGCCATGTACTGCCCTGAAGTTACAGCAGTGTAATCAGAATGGCTTCATGGAATCATGAATGATGCAAGACTGATGTAAATGATGGCAAATAGAGGCCTGAAAGAGAAAATAGATTCAAGTCACCAGACTTGGATATTTATTTTGTTATTTCCAGATATTGTAAAGTTCAGGCTTAGGTTTTAGTTCAACATGTTTTAAGAACCAGAAGGGAACTGTTAGGGCAGAACTATTCTTCACATTGAAAGTGAAGTAGAAATAAGCATTTTTTATGGAAAGTTAAAAATGCAGGAGATCCTTACAGTAAGCAATCTCTCAAACTTCCATATTCAATTGTATGAATCACTTCCCTTGACTTCCACAAGCAAACTGTCTTCACATTCAGATCACTAAGAGCTCAATTTGGTATAAGTTTGGAAACACATTTTTTAATCAAAGACATCACAACTCTCTAAAACTTAAATCTCAACCTAAAAATATCCATTCTGCTGAAGCAACTTTTGTAACATTGATGGTTTGGGAGATAATAGGATGTTGTATAACTTTCATATGTAGAAGTACCCAAGAATAAAGTGGACACAAAAGGCATTATAGAAGAAAAACCTTGAGTTCATTCAATAACAAAGTCAAGACAGTTACAACAAAGCAAGTGAAAGCATTTTAAAGGACTCTTTTTAGTCACCTCACCCCACCCCATCCCCCTCACAGATCTGCTTGTGTAACTGAAGTGTAGTTAGAAAAGCTTTCCTTTTAAAAAACCCATTGGAACAGCTACTATGAGATAATGAACAATCTCAGGATATTCCTATACTCTTCCCTAGTTCTCTATACAGCCCACCTCCTATTCCCTTCTGCCACAGAAGTACCAGGAACCACCTAATGGTGTGTCCCACTTCCAAAAAAGTTTCCAAAATTATTTCAGATGTAGAAAAATGGCTTATGTTCATCTAAAGTGATTGCTAGCAAGCACTGAAATGTTAAAGCTGAGCATGCAGTGACAATTCTGCATGCCTGGAGTACAGGGTGAAAAAGCTTAACTTGGAATCAATTCCTCATTTAAAATAAAATTGAATCACCCTTCAATGAAGTAAGAACATATAAATTTTCATTAGTTGGTTGTTTTAAAAACAAGTAAAAATTGCAGATTCTTGTAAAAAAACCAAGTGGACCCTAACATCCCAGTAGAACCTGACAGAAAATGTACTCCAAAAAAACCCAAACATGAACTCTATCTAGGCCAACAGAGTTGGATTTTAGACACCAGCAGCTCACATTGCATCCATGCAAGGCTCTTCTCCATTTCTTCCCAGGCCTTTCCTGGGACATGTTTTTTCACAAGTCTGTAGACAACCACAAGTCTATAGACAACCTCTCTCCACTGCTTTTTCCAGGGACAGAGGGTACTGAAAGCCCTGTTGTGATCACAGTGACGTGGATACACACTTAAATGCTACTTAAACATCTGATCTAACCTTAAGCCAGTGGTTAGATCCAGTAAAGATTATGATTCAGTCTAAACGACAACAGCACCACTGGCTTTTTGCAGTGGGAGATTTTATTTTACCTTCAGTAGAAACAAGCACACACACTCTCCATCACAACTGAAAAAGAACTTAACACTATGGACAAGTAACTTCTGAAAACAATTACATTATCTCAAAAATAACCTATGGATTTTATAGTTCAGTGTTCAAATGGAATACTTTGAAATGGGTATAAAAACCTTACAGAAGATGCTGTAATATCCTTCCATGGAGCACTTGCCTTTTTGGTGCAGAATTTGCTTTTCTGAAAACTTTCAGTTTGCAGTGCCCATTAGAGCAGAAGTGCTGTGATTTTGCTAAATACTGGAAAAAATAATTTCAGTTCCTAATAACTTCTTTTTTATTTGGATAATGCTTTCTGCAGTAAGAAACAGACCATCTACTTATAGAACAGGTCATCTACGCAACATTTTTATCTGCTTCTCTGCAGTTGAGCAGTTAGTGGAGACCGTGGTTTACCATAGTGCCTCTAAGTTATTTCTTATTATAATACTCTTTACCTAGGGACCTTCTGCAATGTGGTCCCATGATTACTATAACATGCCCAGCGGATCAGGTGAGTGTCAGTTTGGCTGGCTGCTTGGGCAAGGAAGTTTACCAAAATCATTCACTCTGCAATATGGAAAGGCATGGTGAAAGGAATGCAGTGAGAGCGGGGAATATGAGCTGTTCTCAAAACTTGCTTCACATGCAATAACATCCTCAGGGGATCCATTTCTGTGGTTAACTGTCCTTGTGATAAAAATTCATCTCTGATTGTCTCCCTGCAGTCACGTCTCTGCCTTAGTAATTTATGTCCATTGCATCCTGTCCTTTTCTCAGCAGCCGGGGACAGCAGATTATTCCCTTCCTCTCTGCAGTACCCTGCCAGGCATTTGAATAATTTTGTCCTTTTTCTTCAGTCTTTTTCTAGATCAAACCATCAGGTCGTTTCTCTCCATGGAGGCACAGGAACCACTACCTTTGAGAACTGCAGTAATCATCTTCTAGGCCCCTTAGTTCAGACCCATGTGTGGGCTTCAGAGCCAGCAGACCCAAGATAAAAGGAGCTAATGATAAACCCTGAAATGTTCTATGACATAGGACATCACGCTCAGCAAATAAAGCTGGCAGAAGAAGCAGGAAGTGGGGGGGGGACACACATTCAAAGTTCTGGCTTCCCAAGTAGCTGTTATGCATGACGGAGCCCTGCTTTCCTGGAGATGGCTAAACATCTGCCTGCTGGTGAGAATGAGTGAATGAATCCCTTGGTTTGCTTTGCTTGTGTGCACAGCTTTTGCTTTACCTATTAAATCGTCTTCTTTTACCTCAACCCATGAGTTTTCTCACTTTTACCCTTCTGATTCTCTCCCCCATCTCACTGCAGGGGAGTGAGTGACTGGCTGTGTGGGGCTTAGTTGCTGGGTGGGGGTATAACACCGCCAGAATATCTTCTGATTCTCTCCCCCATCTCACTGCAGGGGAGTGAGTGACTGGCTGTGTGGGGCTTAGTTGCTGGCTGGGGTTATACCACAGCGAGAATATCCTGCAACATGCAGGATGACATCAGCTAAGGTTGGTTCCTCAGGCTGCAGACATTTTATAAGATAACTATCCAGTATCACATTTCCAAGACAGCATATTGGACTTGGAAAGCAAGTTTCATCCCTTGCCTGTGGCTTCACGCACAGATTTACAGGCTAATACTGATTAAATACAGATTAATCTTAAGACTTTGGAAACCTTGTCATAGAAACAACAGACCAAAGGAACAGGCTGACATACATACACAGAAAATTTGCTGAATCTAAAAACCTAACCAAAAGCCTCAAAAAACTCAGCACCAAAACCTATACCAAAATCTATGAGGAAAAATATCTGGAAGCCTCTGCCAGGCTGTCTACAAGGCTTCTTATGGTGATCCTCACAAATACTTCTCAATAATGA
This sequence comes from Nestor notabilis, assembly GCF_000696875.1. Taxonomy (NCBI): domain Eukaryota; kingdom Metazoa; phylum Chordata; class Aves; order Psittaciformes; family Psittacidae; genus Nestor; species Nestor notabilis. The sequence continues at coordinate 79,565 of NW_009929277.1, forward strand.
AAGAAGTTTATAGTACACACCAAATACTACCCATTTCCAAAACAAACTGGACAAAATCCTGTAAGAAACAAAACTTCTCCCCCAAACACTTTTAGTCCTATATGAGATACAAAAGAAAATCTTCAAATATAAAATAATATTGGATCTATTCTATTAAAATGGAAATTGTATTGTACTTGCCATAGAATTTTTGATAAGGTTATTAAAGATAATGACTAAATATTCTGGAGTGGTTTGTTTTGCCAGTTCACAGTGACATTTCAAGTGCTCTGTATCAAATTTTAACTACATATAATCAAGAATTAATCCAAAAGCTGAGGTAAATGCTGAAACTGAATTATTTTAAAGACAAGCTACAGCACATTCAAAGACTCTACTCTTAGTATTCCTAGCAAATTACAATGCACAGCAAATCCTTGTTAGGAGGCAAGTTTTTAGCACTAAGACCTAAATGGCCTTTCTAGTCAAGGGAGATTAAGCTGGACTAATTAAAAACTACATAATGGGAGAAAAAAACAATAATGAAAAAGGAAGACAGTTTTCTTGAGAGAAAATAGATTTCCAAACACAATATTTCAAAGGAAAAACTCCACTCTGTTTCTACTGTCTTCCTTAGAGGTATGATATAACTGCAGGTGGACTATGGACATACATACACAGAATGCCCCAATTTCTGTGTGAATGCAGGCAAGGAGTTAAAAAGGGCAGAGTCTGCCAACACGAGCTTTTGATGGCAGCTAGCGAGTTATAGCAGAGAGAATTGTTTGGAGAATGCAAACTTGCTTAAGAAAGGAGAATGTTTACAAAAAAAGCAACAACCAAGAAGTATCAAATCTTCTTCTCAGAACTGGTTCTAAGTTATAAAAGCAAAGAGGACCGCATCCTACCATATGTGTGCACACATCCATGTACCCTCCAGCTACACAAGTGTAACCACACTGAGTTCCCTCCCTCCCACAACACTTTTATTTTTATTCTTTAACGTCAGTGTTTTCCTTAATCTAAAATTACAATTAAAAAGTTGACTGAAATACAGCTTTTGTTTTCCTATCCGGAAAAAGAGCAGGTGTTTCGGGCCTATTCATCTACATTGAAATTCTTTACCAGGCTGAGATCTCTGCTGTTCTAGATGGAAAGGGGGCTTTAACAACTATGTACTATTAGCTCTTCGACTGAGATGCACTGTTTTGGATCTATGTCACAGGGCAGAAGGCAAACCAAGTAGGGGTACACGGTTCCTCCAAAGAAGCTAAACAGAAGGTTAATATAATCTTTATTCCAATGTTTCTGTGAGGATACCTGCAGATAAAATAGGGTACTAGTCAGAGGTCAGAGCTGGAACATGCCAAGACACAACCAGTGCAAATGGCTACAGCCATATAATCACTAACTCCTAAAATCTCTAAAATGCCTGGTCAAAAAGGACTAGAAGAAGTGGAGAATTTATAAGTTCCTGTATTTGTGGTTTTGTTTACAATGCAAACAACTTCTTATATTATTACAAGGAAGAAACAGCTTAATCAAAAGTGTTTGAAAAAAAGATTGTTCAGAATCAAGAACATGCTATTAAGATCTTGTAAAGTTCTAATTTCTTGCTAAAATTAGAGAATTTTTAGAATTCCACAGAATATTGAGCAACTATAGAATTCACTAGTAAAGCATAAGAATACTGCATTTATGAAACTAGAAGATGCCAGAGAACAACAGGTAACATTTTAAATAGCATAAATGGCATTTGAGAAGTGCTGTATTGAATGTCTGGCTAATTACTGACAGAGATGTAACCCTAACAAGCTATTCGATCTCAATACCAGTGCTTTTGGGGAAAAAATAAACCCAGGCTTTGAACCTGAAATAGCAGTAATCATTAGCTTGGAAGAAAATTTACTTGAGTTTAAAAAGTTGTAGAGCTGTTCAAGTTTTTCAGTGTTAGATGAGGATACTGATAAAAGTCATAGGTTTAAGCCGTAACAGTACCCATGATTGAAAGACACGTCTCTGCTGCTGTTACTTGGCTTTTGAATTATTCTTCTACGAGCATGGAAGAAGTATCAGCACCTTATAAAACTGAACAGTTTGCAATATTTAGACCAGCAGAAAACTAGACACTCTCCCTCCCTCAGTTTTCTTCCTATGATTCATCATTGCAAAGATGTTGTTTAAAAATGCTTTTCTATATCAGGAATCCTTCTGCACATATGAAGAGGTAAGAGTCAGCAAAACCTTGACAATCAGCTAACAGGAATGAAGTCAGAAGAAGTTATTGTGTGAAAATTGCTTGAAAATACACTTGATGAAAATGCTGGAAATACAGTTCCTGTTGCACTGAAAAGATCAAATTTAAATAAGTAGCTTTTGAAACCCAGTGTGAGAGGTGAAGACCGATTTATTCTTCTAAAAGTTATCCTATGATTAGTCACCAAAATGTATTATCTTTGTAATCAAATCAATTAGGAGAGGATGTAAATAGCAGGAACTGGAAGCATGCATTATTAAAAAATCTCTAGGTTGTATCAATGCCTCAGGGACAGACTCAAGGGAAGGTAAGAACCATTTACCCACACACAAAGGCACATTTTAGTTTTAATGTATAAAAAGTGCTTAACACTGCTGCAAGAGCAATCTCTCATCAAAATTCTACTCAGGTAGAATAAGAAAATCCTACCAAATCCTAACCTGAAACACTACCTTCTCAAGCAAGGACATAAAATGTGTATCTTGATTCACCACATGAGAATATATATAGAGAAAAATAATTTCTTAGGAATATATCTATTGTTTATTGCAGCATATGCTCTGAAGTAATCAATACATTCCTAGCACAGAGAGGATTGTTTGATTTTATTTTGGAACAGCCCAACCAGAAGTTTAGATTAAAGCCAGTGGCACATTGTGGAGAGAATGCTTATTCTCAGTATATTCTTTCTCAAGCCTTTTAACTCCTCATCTTCCTTCTCCCTCCACCTCCTCTTTATACCCAAGTGAAGACTCTTTCAAGGATCATGCCACCTTCCTTCCACCATATAATTTAGTATAAAAACCTTCAGAAATAAACCAAACCACTCGCCAAAGCAGCATGTCTGGAAATTCAAGATGCATGAAGAACAGGGGAATGTCAGTCATTCCAGACAGCTCAGTTAGTAGAGCTAGAATACCACAGAATACAAACAAACCCAAACCATGCTCCACCACATTACATGTTAATATCAATTATTCTAAAGACTGTTTGGCTCTTTCTTGCAACACTCATTTCACTGACATTAGTAAGAGTTGTAGTATCATTTAAGTAACACCACTGATACTTTTAAATAGGGATTCTTATGTCACTTTATTTACTCCTCACCCCTGAAAGGAAGTTATATGATTATCTCTAGAAAGAAATATACCTTAATAGTAAATCTGATAGGTATCTTTCATGACACAGAAATCATCATCATACCATCAAAAGTATCACTGTCTTAATAAATGTTTTGTACACGAGGGTCAGTGGGTCCTTAACGGGTTAAGGTTCCACCTGTCAGTGACCCTACTTACTCTGGGAGGGTGGGAGGGAAAAGAAAGGAAGCAGCATATCAGAATTAGGTGGTAACATGGCCCGGTTATGTACAAGTAGTGTTGATGTTGCAGCAGTATCTGCATACAAGAATTCCAGAAGAGTTTGGTACTACATAGGATGAAGAAAAACACACAGCAATAGAAACCACTGTGGCAGTGATGTATTTTCCACCACGAGCTATTATATGACAATGGTACTTACCATACCTGTGTGGTGCATAAAGAGAGAGAGATTAAAGAGTTATGTTATGAACATCATCAATAACTAATGTGGAGGAAAAAATGGTGATTATGCAGATGAAAACTGCCCTTATGCATAGGAATTTATAAACGTCTCAGAGCTCTGTAAATCTGCTTTAGTGCAATGTTCACACAGGAGCCATTAAATAATCCAAGTGAAAACCGAAATTTATAGTAGGTTTGGTATTTAAACAGGATTACTTCTTATAACTGATTGCTGAGGATTACTCTTACTTATACACAGCCTACAGTGCAATTTAGCATTTCTGCTGTTTACCCCATGAATCTTTGAAGAGCCCATGACATTGTAACATTCTCCTAAAGAAGAGATCATCGGATGGTCACTGAAGAAACAGCAATGTCAGTTGAAATGTCACTATTACACAAGTTTTTGATCCTGTTTCTCTGTATTAGATTAATACTAAACCAGTAAAGTCGGATAGATCATGTGGGCACTTCTCATTTGCTTTAGTGCAAAAGAAGTTGGATAATGTAATCCAATATAGAAAGCTGTTTAAGTTAAATGTTTCTGTACTTAAGCAGAAATTAACAACTCAAAGGATTTATCTTTCCAGTATCTGTCCTGGTGTGATAACCTCTGGTGATGGGAGGTCAGTTCTAACAGAGACCTAATGACATAGCTGAAAGATAGTAACACCTTCAGTGAGCAGAGCCATTTTGCAGAGAGCTTCTAACCATGCTTTGCTCTGTATCTCACAAATGAATGTAGGTAAATGCTGTTCTTAAATAAAACTGAAGGAGCTGCTAGAGGACACTGCAATGGACTTCAGGATATCAGCTCCATTCCAGACAAGAACATAATCTTGGAATCTTCTACGCCAAATTAGGATGTTTTCTTATAGGGTCACACACATAGACAGTATTTGTTTTGTTGTATGCTCTCCACGTAAGTCAGAAGGGCCAAAAAAGAATTTGCTCTCTTATATTATTATAAATAGAAAAATAAATAATAATCACAGATTCTAGCCATTTTCCACTAGTAACAAAGGTATTTGTAATAACTGCATTTAAAAATACAAAATTAGATGCTGAGTGATACAATTTCTTTTGCTCTGTCCCCATTAACAATTAACAACCAGCAAAATGAGGGAGTACAAGTTCCAGCTGTAAAGAACTTCTGTGGTGCATACACCTTTGCAGGCAGGCAGGAAGGTTAGGATACAAATGCCTCTTACAAGATAGAGGGCTAGGGTCATGGTGCTGTCAATTGACTATCATTTGTAGTATCACAGGGGGTCCAGGGCCATGCTACAGCCCAAACAGCCACAGGAGATTATTATCTCTTAGGCACTTAGGAAATTATTCTGCAACTTGATTAAAATAAAAAGCTGCATTTTTAAAAGGCTTAATTGTTAAAATTAATTATTTTATTATTAAAATAATAAACTGCAACTTCTGTTGTTTAAATACTAAATTTTTACCTCTTACTGAAAAGGAATACAACCAACACTGCTGTTCTACGCCATTATTTTGATGCTGTGCTCTTTCAGGTTTTGATACACTGAAGCTTTTCTGCACAGACAGTGCATTGTTCTATTGCAAGAATGCGGGGGAACTGGAAGCATGGGAGAAAAGGGTCAAGGATACCACCAGCAGAGCTGGAACACTATCAAGTTTGAAGAAAAACACATCAGCTGAATGCTTCTACTTAAACGATTTGCAGTGAAACAGCTGCCACTGCTAAAATTAAACTGGGCTTCTGCTAAGTTTGAAGTTCAGTGCATTGCCACTTTGTGTATCCCAGCTTCATCCAGTTTCTGCACTTGGGTAGATCAAGATTTGAAGACTGTTTTTCAAGCATTAGAAGAAGAAACTTATCATAAATAAAAGAAATTGATCAGATAATGGGCTATAATTTCACCAGAAACAGTGGCCAGGAATTGTGGAATTTTAGAGAGTCTTCCGTACCAATAAAGAAAGAAAGAAAGAAAACTGTGCAAAGCCTGAACTCACATTCTAAAAATATCTTACTTATTTTCAGACTTGGTAAGTAGAGACAACGAGAACTTAAAACATTAGTACTACCAGCTCTCACAATCACTGTACACAAGCTGCTATGAACAATGGCACCCGATCCATCCAGGTGAGGGGACGGCTGTGAGAGTTCGGTGAGGTACAGCATACTGCATCCCTAGGCAGCACATAGCTCAGGAGCAGGCTTGTTAGTAACAGCACTAACACACAGGGGTTGTTCTAATTCTAAACAGTCAGATGAACACAGCAGTTCAGGGCAAGGACAAGGATCGTGCAAAACTTATTTGTCTTTGCACCCGGTGAGAGATCCACAAATACCTAGCAGAATATTCACTGCCACCCACCTTCTGTGGTGACGGGGAGAGAAATCTCCATGCAGGCTGCAGACTGTGCTTTCCTGAATGGGGGCCGCCCAGGCCCGCGGCGGTTGGCTTTGGAGACGTCTGCGCTGGAAAGTCGTTTTCCTGAGCTGCAGCTATGGGATGTTGGACTTGTACAGTGACCATTCACGTGATCTGGAAGGTGAATGCAACAAGTGCCAGGTAAAGTGCCAGCTCCGACAGTTCAGAATGGAGGAGAGATGTATGTTCTGATATTTAAGAATGGGTTAAATCAAATCTGGGACTAACTACTTATTTACCAACCCAGCAAGTATATGTAAGAATAACTCACCATATCTTTAAGATATACTTGGAAAAAATCAAAATCAAGGGACATAGAACTGGTACATGTTCTTACAGCTGCAGATCCCACAGTGTTTTGTTGACCTATGCACACTGGCAATTTATCAAGATACTGCTGGTAACAATGTCACCCCTGATGTTGTGTCTCCTCACAGATACCAAACACATTTGAAAACTATCTTTCCTTTTTGTTCTCATAAAGAACTCCATGTGTAATAACTACAGGACTGAATTTAGAGCCAGACATCTTCCCTACCTGACTCAAAGCTGCATGAAACAGGCACTGAAGCACCACTAGTCAGGTTATAAAATTAGCCATAATATTGCTAAGTGTTTTAGTCTTCATATACCACATAGATTTATTTTACTGCTAAGAAAAATGACTGCTGAACAATTGATTTGCTTGCTACAGGTCTAAAGATATGAGGCTAAGTCCTTGGACCCCTGCTAGAGACCATGGTCAATCAGCACAGCACATGCTGCTGTCTGATGGGGTGAGAAACAAAACACATCTACTTAAAACTCTGCCTGCATTTGTCTGTTCTTCCTCACTGGCAACAGGTGTTTAAAGCGCAACAATCCACTGATTAAGGGTTAGATCAGAGTGGGTTGTACTGGACTATAAAACATTCATGCAATATTCCTCTCATGTTGGATAATGCAACAAGAGAATAATTACTGAACACCATTTTCCCCTCAACCTATGATAGGGTACACACTCAGGTATAACGAGTTAGTTCTGGTCAGCAGGTCATTCATACTTAAAACTTTAAGTAAACAGCAGTTAATAAGCATAACAAACCCTCCGATTTATGCAAGCACTATTAAATATTTCTATTCAAAACTATGGAAGCTCAATACTATAGGTAAGGACAAGCTTGGAGTTTCTGACTTCATTTTGAATGTCTGATAATTAGATTAGTCTTTACGATTATGTATAGAAGTATCATATTCAGTTAACAGTCTTTGATTTGTATTGTATCTAAGGAAAAGATGAATGTTAATAAGCCAAGAAAATTTATTTCTTGATTACCATACCATGATAGCTCCACTGTACATGATGAAAAGCTATTTCTATATTAAGATGCTAAAACATAGTCTGTATTGAATACAGCATATAGTGTGCTACTAAATTAGTCTTTCATTGTGTAAGTCATGTCCTTCCCATATGAAACCAGTTCAGTCTTCATGAACAAAATTGGAAAGAATTGTTCAGAATTACAGTTTAAAAAGCAATTTAGTATCTCTACTGCACAATGAGATGGCTCTGCAGGAGACACAACTTTCATGATTCTTATCATGTTTCTTAATACATGGCTATTAACTGAGCTAACAGCATATATAAAACTGGTGTGGGTGATTCATTCAACTTATAGTCAGGAAATTTTCCAAAATAGGCTGGAGCTATTCATATATTTCAGTAGAAAGTCCTTTGAGATCGGGGGCTTTGTTCAAGGGCACAGGCTGCCTGTTCAACCTCAGCAACAGACACATCGTCATCCAGCTGCTTCCTTTCTTCACAATTCAGTTTGTATGAAGGAGTTTCAGCATGATATCTAATTATCTCCAGGGGGATCCTAGGAAGCGGTGAGGAACATAACAGAGTAAAAAAAAATCATATTCTATAGAAACATCAACAACATTTGTGAGTCCCTTTCCCTGAACATTGCACAGAATGGGCACAATTCATCTAAACCTTTACATGCTATATCAAATGTGAAAAGAAATATTGCTATGTTTTTCTCAGTATGCTTGCTTGTCTTGGTTACCTTCAAAGGCCCAAATGAAACAAAAATGTAAGTGGGGTCTGGGCACCTAAAATCCCTTCATTTGTTTTGAAAACACCTTTCTGAAGAAGCAAAGCCAGTTCCTTTGTAGTAAAAAAATCAGGGCTCATCCTAGAAGCTTCAGAGATACCCCTTCAAGTACTGAAGTTGGTGGAATGTTAGTGAGTGCTACAGCAAGTGCAAGAGGGATAATCAGCTACACACTTTTCTATATTTTAATACTGTTCTGTTCTTCTGATTGGATATGATTATCTTTTAAATGTATACAACAAGGAGAAATGCAGCTCTTCAAACATTACCAAAACCAAAAAGACACTGTAGAAAGAGTAATACCATTATGGGAAGTATGACTGCAACATTTCTGCTAAGAATCCAGCAGATAAAGACCACCCAAATCTGTAAGAAAATCCGATGTGTTTATTTAAAAATTATTTTCTCATGGTTTTTATGGTATAAGCTCAGTGATACGAAACATTTCTAAAGAAAGGTTATGTGCTATTTAAGAAAGGGTTTCTTACTGCATTGGCTCTAAAATGAAGTGTGCAAGAAAAGTGCTAATTAAAAACCAATACTTGTTTCCTTCAGTGTGCTTTCTAAGGGAGACTGTGAGAATGCTCAAGCTATTACACCTTTCCAAAATGACTGCAGTGATAAAGCAAGGATGGCTATGAAATGTAAGAAGGTATATTTAGACTAGATTTTAGCCAGAAGCTCTTTCCTGTGAGGGTGCTGAGGCACTGGCACAGGGTGCCCAGAGAAGCTGTGGCTGCCCCATCCCTGGCAGTGTTCAAGGCCAGGTTGGACACAGGGGCTTGGAGCAACCTACTCTAGTGGAAGGTGTCCCTGCCTGTGGCAGGGGATTGGAACTGGATGAGCTTTAAGGTCCCTTCCAACCCAAACCAGTCTGGGATTCTATGATTTATTAGCTCTCTGATAAGTGAATCACCTGATCCTCCTTTGCCATGACAGATGCCTTCCAATCACCCAAAGAACAGATAGAGGAGACTTGTAAAAACCTGGCTTTTTTCCAGCTTTGCTCCACTTGTAAGGAAGAACAGCATTTTAGCTTTTTTTTTGTGCTGGCTTACTGCTTGTGTCATGTGGTCTCCAGAGCTTTTCTCGTATCAGAAATAGTTGATACTAAGCACCAGTTGATATTGCAGACATTAGCACTGGTACTTAAGCAGCAGTGCACGGATTCCTCTGTGCTCTTGATTTAACAGTACAACAGCTCCTAACTCTCCTTCTTGAGAAGGCAGAATGTAGTTGCCTGGGGAGAAAGCACTGCACAAAAAGCCCCCTTCTCTTTTCTGTGCTCTTTCACCACTGCATTTGCCTCACCTCCTATCCCTTCCCATGGGTGCTGCTGCCCATGAGGTGAAGGGAATTTGCATTATACTCTCTAGTACTCCTAGATTCCAGCAGCAAGTCCCAGAGTTATTAATGCACTACATATGGGCACCCTGGCTCAGTGGAACATACCCTTCAAGCAGTCTCCAGACTGTGTAACAACCATTCTGCTATGCCAGGGCAGCAGCCTTTTCTCCTGTTTGTGGAGAGAGAACTAAAAAGCCAGGGCTCAGTCTGTAGCCATTCTGTTTGTTAATGTAAAAATGTGAGACTCATGGAAGCCATTGGAATTAATCGTATGAGATGACCCTCTGCTACATTAGTCCATTTTACACTGATTTAATAAAGCAGCAAGTAACACATTGTATCTAAAATGTATTAAAATATATAAAAACAAGTTCGTGACATAAAATTCTCTAATGTTCTCTATGTGCTGCTTGTACAGTGCAGGTCACGGTTGTTTGCCTTTGTCAGGGCTTATGGCATTACCCGTATGAATTGGAAATATTTTAGCTATCCCTGGTAGCAAACAGTGGTACCATTCAGCGCAGTGTGCAGCACAAAAACTGCTTAAGAAACTGAATTGTGCTGGATAGAAGGCCGGTGTGTCACAGCAACTATCAGTGAGATGATGAGATTAAAAGGAGCTAAGAATTAACCGTAGCTACTGTGAACTTGGTGAAACTAGTGAGAGATGCCCTATGAAAGCTGCAATGTGCAACATGAGAGCAGCAAGCCTGCTGGAAAGCCTCAGATTAATCTTCTTTTTTAGGTATTACATAGATAGGGAACGTATTATACACACACACTGATTTTAGTTTAGACACAGTAACATGTATGTGTCACAACTTGCCTTGTCATACTTGGTGCCCCCTGCAAAAAGAAAAAGGAACCCACTATTTACAAGGGAAAAGCTGAACCAAACGTATTAAAAAATGTCAATAAGAAAGGAGTAACAAGCATTGGCAGTTGCTGCCAACCAAATTGCGTTACATTAGATGTAACAAAAAAACATTAAGAGCAACCATTTTTTAAGTTCTTAGAAAGGGATAAATTCACAGAGAAAAACTAGCTGAAAACCAGTTGTCGTTAATGATCTGAGAGAGGCTGAGAACAAAGGAATTTAAATCTGACTAATTAGAAGCATCGCTGCAAGAAAGGAATAGACAAAAGAGCGGGCAAGAGGACCAGAGAGAGATGCTTTAACATGGAGCAGAAAGAACCTGAAAAACGAGGTCCCAGAGAATCTCCTCAACAAATTCTGAGGAATCCAATCTGCTGTTACAGGGAGGAAAAGTTCATTCGTTTCCCCTGGGGGAAGGTCAAGGGAGGTGATTCTGCCCCTCTGCTCTGCTGTGGTGAGACCTCCCTGGAGTCTGCACCCAGCTCTGGAGTCCTCAGCACAGGAAAGACATGGACCTGTTGGAGATGGTCCAGAGGAGGGACACAAAAATGATCAGAGGTATGGAGTATCTCTGCTGTGAGGGAAGGCTGTGAGTTGGGGCTGTTCAGCTGCAGAAGAAGAAACTCCAGGGAGACCTTATTGCAGCCTTAGAAGGGGCCTATAATAAAGATGGGGAGAGAGTTTTTAGCAGGGCCTGTTGCAATAGGACATGGGGTGATGGTATTAAACTAAAAGAGGGAAGATTCAGGCTGGATGTGAGGAAAAGTCTTTACAATGATGGTGATAAAACACTGGCACAGGTTGCCCAGATTGGTGGCAGATGCTCCATCCCTGGAGACATCCAAGAGCAGGCTGGATGTGGTTCTGGGCAACCTGATCTAGTTGAAGATGTTGGATTAGATGACCTTTAAAGGTCACTTCCAACCCAAACTATTCTGTGATTCTGTGATTTTTGTGTATGATCAATAAATTAAGTCCTGGGTAATAATTATGGGTCTGACAAGCCTCTTTTTCTTTACAAAGCAGAGATACACATTTAAATCAAGGGGAAAAAGGAGATCTCATAACGGTACAAATGGCCTAAAGAACAGTCTCAGGTTTGCATGTAAAATAACAAAAATGTTTGTAAAAGTAGTGTGACCATTCATTACTGAGAACATAGACTGACACCATAAATTACTCTTAGAAGAAAACCCATGACAAAATCAGGATCACCATTTCCTCTTAATGCAGTTCTGTCAAGGAGGCAGGAGGGGAGGTGTGAGCCTTAGCAGAAGACGTTAGTATAGATGGACTGCCAGCAAAGGAATGTATTTACCATTATGTCTTCAGGAGTTTGAAGAGGAAGGATGAATTGCTCTATTGACATGCTGCTAGTACATTCAGGTCCACATTAAGAGTATAACATGTTATCATTGTAATATACTGCCTGTGTAATATAATGGTATTCTTCTTATGGTAATCAACTTTTATCACAGGGTGAGCAGATAGATACATTTTTCAAAGAAGCAAAATACTGTGAAGTGCTTTGGAATTTTCAGTGTGTTGTCACCGACAGAGCCCCTTTTAAAACTAGCATTTTTGTCTGCAGTTATGAACAGTGACACCAAAACACAAAATAAACACTATCCAAACGAAGATCACTAAGAATGTATGTCCTAATATCACCTCAAGATCATCATATCCAAAAACCCAAACCTAGCAGTGCAAATCTGAAAATAAATCAAGCTTTGTCCCCTGAGACCAGTGGGAAAATTCTGGACTACTTTGATGCTTTGATGTATTGCCGAGGTGAGTATCTCCCGAGAGGAC
>NW_009929278.1:0-2162 GCF_000696875.1 Nestor notabilis
TGGAGCTGGTGGAGCTGTTCCCCTCTCCCTCCCTGCAGGCCCCTTCTCTCCTGGACTTCCTGCCTTAGAGCAGGTCTGGGATTGGTCCCGATAAGACACTGGGGACACAGGACAATATAATCACAGACTGGTTTGGGGTGGCAGGGACCTCCAGCTCCAACCCCTGCCCCGGGCAGGGACACCTTCCACTAGAGCAGGTTGCTCCAAGCCCCTGTGTCCAACCTGGCCTTGAACACTGCCAGGGATGGGGCAGCCACAGCTTCTCTGGGCACCCTGTGCCAGCGCCTCAGCACCCTCCCAGGGAAGAGCTTCTGCCTCAGAGCTCATCTCAGTCTCCCCTCTGGCAGGTTCAAGCCATTCCCCTTGGCCTGTCCCTACAGGCCCTTGTCCAAAGCCCCTCTCCAGGTTTCCTGCAGCCCCTTTAGGCTCTGGAGCTGCTCTAAGGTGTCCCCTTGAGGAGCCTTCTCTTCTCCAGCTGCCCCAGCCCAGCTCTCTCAGCCTGGCTCCAGAGCAGAGCTGCTCCAGCCCTCGCAGCATCTCTGTAGCCTTCTCTAGACTCGATCCAACAGCTCCGCATCTTTCTTATGTTGGGGACACAGAGTGGGGTCCTTACCTCCTCCTGAGCTACTGGAGTGAGATTTCTCTGTCGTCTCCCCAGGCAGGAGCAGTCAGAGCTGGGATAAATTCACGTCGTGGTTTTGGGTCCATTCAAACCGTGAGGTTCTCACAAAAGGACTAGTTAGCCAAAAAATTGAACTTTGTTTTGAAAGTTTATTGGATCATCTCGACACAAAATCATTACAGCAGCTTGTGGTATGTTGGTTTCTTTTTTTTTTTGTTGTTTTTAAGGGAATGTTGATAGCAAATCAATTTGTGAATGTAACACATCATACAGTTTCAAAAGTCTAGAATCACTGCACAGGATTCTGTAAGAGAAGACTCTACATGCTAAAGTGACAGTTTTCATCCATGAATTAAAAAAAACCCCAAACACTAATTGAGGAACATTATCCTTGAAGACAAATTTAATATGTTCAGTTTCTAATACACCAACGGGCTCACTAGGGGAGGTTGACCAACACTAAACCACCTCGCCAGCAGGGAAAACAAGCTCCTGCAGCATGGTCAGAACACGAAGCTGGTCCTAGAAATAAAACCAGAGCAGAGCCTTTGAACACCCTCATGTGGGAAAAGGGTGAAGAGCACAAGTACAGGACATTGACCCAGAGGAGATGATCAACACTTCATCCTGTGTCCTGCATGGGGTTTAGTTCGTGGTGGTGGTGCTGGAGGGGCGCAGACCAACACAACCCTCTCTGGGGACCCTCCTGGTGACAGCAACCCACAGCTCTCAGCCCCGGGGCTCAAAGCAAAACCGTTCAAGTGTCTTCTCAGTTTGCTGGGTGTGGAGGAGCAAAAGTAAAACAAGTGGAGGTGGGGAAGATAAAATCCAAAGCAAGACATTCTGGAGGACATCACTTAAGCATCGCTGTAAAGGACACAGCGACATCCCCTTCCCATCAGTGATTCCAAGAGTGCAGAATGGGCTTCACTTTGTGGACCCTCCCCTTCTTCCCTCTGAAAGAACCTGCTACAGAGACAGGCCTGCGGCTCCTCACCAACACCTCCCTCCTGCCCCCAGCAGGGACCCGGGTAAACTTGTGCTGCTCAATCCACAGGCACTGCAAGGGCAGGGCTGTGGAATGCTGCAGGGATGAGAGGGGGAGCAAGGCTGTACCTCCAAACTGTTCAGAGCACGAAGGATACACACGTGGGCACGTTTCTCCAACCTGGCAGTGGTCAACCTCAGCTGGTGAGTGAAGTGATATAAAAGCAGGAACAGACCCCCTTGATTTCCAGTTTCTTGCTACACCCTAGGAATGTGAAATTGAAGTGGACTCATGAAACACATCAGCAGAGACTGCTCAAAGGGCAGAGGCAGGAGAGACTCCATTTGCAGGGGTGGCCTATGGGAGCAGAGGACCAAACCAGCCTCTCCATGCAGTCACTCTACTCTTTCAGCTGTCACTAAAAGAAGGTTAAGGCTCAAGGCAACTACTATAAACAGAAACTTAAACATCCCAGTTCTCACAGGGCTCATCTGGATTAGCTCAAGGAGATGGAGGATGTTTATATGCTGATCACAACAGATCTTGAGATAA
>NW_009929279.1:0-401 GCF_000696875.1 Nestor notabilis
GGGCGCTTGAACGGAACCTGCCTCAGCACACGGGCGAGCGCTCGTCATGCAGGTTGCGGGGCGCCCGCGAGCGGGCGGCAGAGAAAGAGGGAGCCCTGCAGCGGCCCCGGAATGAGCATGCGGGAGCAGCCTCTCTGCAGCCCTGGGCACCGGCGGAGCCTGCTACCGCTCCTGACCGGCCGTTACCGTTACTGCCCCTCGGGACCGTTATCCGCCCCGTTAGCATTACAGCCCCTCGGGACCGTTATCCGTCCCGTTAGCGTTACTGCCCCTTGGGACCGTTATCCGTCCCGTTCTGCTGGAGAAGAGCCTGGTGCCTGCGGGGGACATGGTAAACGGCACCTGCTCTTGACCGTGTTTCACGGCAGGGTGAGCGGGGGGCGGGGGGGGGGTGAACGTGC
>NW_009929279.1:432-6064 GCF_000696875.1 Nestor notabilis
CCTCCAGCTGCAATATTCAACAGTAACCTCCCTCATGTTCCTTTCTGTCAGCCTCAGAGCCTGGGGAAAGGTACTGGCTGTCCCCCGTGTGCCAGTCAGTGTTTTGTCCAGGGTTTGTCTGCTCTGGTCCTTGAGGTGCTGGTGGAGCCCATACTCCCCAAAAGTAGCTTGGTGTATCTCCTGGATGGGAAAGACAGCTTTAATCTTGAGCCAGGGCATCGGCAAGACGCGTAAGTCAGGCGAAGAGGCCTGTTATAGATTGATAGGGAGCTGACCCCAGTTGTTCCATATACAAAAAAGCGACCTGAGATTGGAGATTTTAATTCATCGCCCTTGGGACGCAGGTTGGCAGCGGTGTAATGAGTAATCAGTCACTGGGAGAAGCAGCAGCAACGTGTGGTGACCACAACATTCACAGCACAAGGGAACTTTTGGCCTGACAAAGTCCAGGCTTAAGAAACAGTCTTGCTTCCTTGTGATGCATAGAGGAACCTAGAAGAAGGGAGCGGTGATCTCCCACCTGCCTGACATGCATCATGTTGCACAAAGTCTCTGTCATCCTAAAGTAGAAGAAATGCCAACAACCATGGCTGGCTTGTGCCAAGAGTTTAAAAGCAATGAAGTGGTAAAGATGCTAAGTTCAAAGGTCTCCAGAACACGGAGGGTGAAAAGCACAGTCCCCTTGTCCTTACTTTGGCACTCCCACGAACTCTGGATTTTAGCACTACAAATGCCTTTAAGCTCTAAGGAGCTGTCCCAAGAGCAGGGAGCTGACAGCGCTTTGTCTGCCTTCAAGAAGGTGTGCTGTAGTGTTGGGAGTGAACTGGTCACCTTCTGTTTGACTTGCTTAATTTACTTCCCAAGTCTCTATGGGTTCACAGATGCAACCCAGAGATTGCTCGTCAAGCACAGACACTGTATCAGTAATTTCTTTTGAGTATCATTTTGCCCACTGTATGAAGGGTGTGCTATTTCAGCTGGATCAGGATAGTTTGTGGGGGGTTTATGGAAGCACAGGAGTCATGTCATCTGGATTTTGCTTTTGCGCCCTGCAGTGATTTAAGCCTGTGTTGCCCCTGAGTTGTGTCTTGCGAACTGGTTGTTTTATCAGGAACCGAGTCTGGTTATGAATCAGTTTGCTCCTATCTTCAGAATTAAAGTTAATAAATACCTTACAAATGCAGTTCAGAGTGTTGATCAACCACTTCAACAGCCTCTCAGTTTGAAGCTTAACAGGGACGGAAAATTGTGATTAAGTGTAGCTATAGTGCAG
Source organism: Nestor notabilis (assembly GCF_000696875.1). NCBI lineage: Eukaryota > Metazoa > Chordata > Aves > Psittaciformes > Psittacidae > Nestor > Nestor notabilis. Next base: position 1,706 of record NW_009929279.1, read on the forward strand.
CTAATAACACAGATGTGCTTAACTCTGTAAACAGAGAAGGAAGGGTTTTTGCCAGGCCTCTGCTAGCAGTGGGCAACAGACTTTTTGCTCTACCTCCCTCCCACCCCAAAATCATTTCACTTCAGTAAGTATGTTTGATGCACAAGGTGAAGTATTTATAGTGCCATCCAGCTAAATTCAGGGCTGACACTTCCTTTTCATTCCTTCTTAAAATCCTGGGAAATTCCAGCAGTAGAAGTTAAAGTAGTAAAGCAGACCCACTTTGCAGTGGAGCAGTGAATGGGCAGAGAATGCCCCAGCTAAGGTGGCATTCACAGCCATTTGGTGTGAAAAGTAACATGCCAGGGGCAATATTTGGGTTGTTAAGTTTTGTTTTAAAACATCTTTGGACAGAGCATGCCAAGTGAAAAAAATGAATGCAGCCATCTCTTCTGCTGGACTGCCATTTGCACAGAAGAGCTCACAGCAATAGAAGTCACTAAGCCCATTACAGAGATGAGTGATAAGACATTATCCTCGTGTTACACAACAGCAGCAAAGGCTGTAACATCATTCAGTTCAGCAAAGGAGACATGAGCCATTCAGCCCTGTCTTCAGGTTATATCAGAAACAGGAGGGATCCCAGCCTGTGCTTCCATCTTAAGGTAGGATCAGCTATACTTGGCCTATTCCTGAGAACTGTTACTTGGCCTTTTCTTAAAACTCATACAGAGAGGTCTGTGAAGTATCAAGGAAGCGCCTTCCCGCTCTTTGCTAAACTTGACATTCAAAAGCATTCCCTGATGCCTCATCCAGACCTGCCTTGACTGCGGAGCTGAAGCAGGAGTCCCACCAGTGTGTTCATCTTAGCATCAGTCCTCACTGAAGACAAACATTAAGAGGAAACAGCATCAAGCTGTGCCAGGGGAGGTTTAGGCTGGGTATCAGGAACAATTCCTTCCCCAGAGGGTGCTCAGGCATTGGAACAGGCTGCCCAGGGCAGGGCTGGAGTCACTGTCCCTGCAAGTGTTCACACACTGTGTAGAAGAGGCCCTCAACGACATGGGTTAGTGGTGGCCTTCGCACTTGGCAGCATGACCCTACATCGTGTGATCACATCACACATGCAGAGTTTCCAGGATTTTCTTTCCCAACACCACAGATGGAGCACGTGCCGATGGAGAGAATGGTGATATTGAAAGGATTGTGGGGCCATCTCATGCCAGCACATGGCTGGGAGGCAGGAGTCACGGCTGCTGGCTATATTTCCACTGCTGGCTCACCACATGACGGCAACTCTTCACTCCCCTCTGCTATACCTCAGCTTCCCTAGCTATAAACCAGAGACAGTTGTGTCTCCCACCTGTCAGGCACATAGAGATCCATGTATAAACGTGCAAAAAGACAACTAATTATAAGGAAAAGGAGGAATGTGGTTTGTGAGAAAGAACCCAAAACGTGTTCTTTTTTAGGTTGTGTTTCATTTATTTGGCAGTAATATCCAACCCCCCCACTTGAAAAAAATTACAAAATCAAGTAAAATAAGTGCACTAAGGAAACCTACTGAATACTGTTAAACTTCACACACAAACAGGAGGGAAGAGAGAGGGAGGAGTGGGATTTGTTTGTTCGTGGCTTAAATTTGGCTTTTTGGGAAAGAAAAAAACCCCAAAGCCTTCCCCGCCCCTTGCAGTCTGTACAGCCGTTGTCCCAGAGGCCAGAACCCGGCACTTCCTTCCCCAGCAGCCAAGTCCCCCCTGCAGAAGTCAGCAGCAGGGAACAGTCTGGGCATCACTCACCTAATGGCAGCCCATGAGATGTTTCCACCCCCTTTGGGTACCGCAGCCCTTGGAACTGGCATTGCTTTCCACAGCTGCGCTTCCCTCTGAGGGCTCAAAGAGGAAATGGCTCCGCAGGCAGCAGTGCTTTCTGTGGAGGCACATTTGCTGTACTCCTGCCCTGCTCTGCCGGGATACGTGGCATGGCTTGTCAGAGCTCAGCTAGCCCATCCCTCCGCCTTCAGTGCAAGTAAAAGCTCTGTAAACCTTAACTGAAGGACCCAGCCCTCCAGCTGCCCCCAGCAGCCATCCTCAAGACCACGCATCCACAGGAGACAGGAAGGCGACTACAGAATGTATCACATAATGCAGCCTGCAGCAGCTCTTCAGCCATGGACTAGCCTCCCCTTCCTGCACATGCTCTGCTTCTCCCAGTTGGAGATACTCCTGACTGGACAGTAAGGTGTTATCCCCATCCAGGGAAAGCCTTTAAGGCAAGCTGTTGTGTTTTCTCTAAGGCACTTTTATGATCCAATCTGGAAGGAAGTGAGTTGGGAGGCACGACCTACCTTTCAGAGCAGGGTAGGAATAAAGCAAAATGTTTATTAGCAATGTTCCTATGACTCCAGATCCAGCACATAGTTCTTTTGCTCATGCGGTTGGGGAGGAGCGAGGGTATGTCTAATAGGCGCTCCTATTCCAATGCACATTTCCTCTGGTGCCACAGGAACAGGCAATGACTTCATCCCAGCATAGCATTGTCCACATCACCCTCAGCTTCTGTGGATTTATTCTCCTCACCTTCACAGGTGATAGCTTCACAAACCCAGACCCTCATGGGAAAAGAACCAGCCCCCTTCTGTATTTATTATGCTAAAACCCCTGAGCATGGTGGGGTAGATTATGATTCTCACTGGAAATGTGGCACTATGCCCAACTCAGTGGAAATCCTCTAGGTTCACATCATGAAAACAGCTCAAAGCCTTTAATAAATTTGGCTCATGGGCAAGACCCCAGGAGGGACCAAGCTTTCTTGTTTTCCTACACTTGCTAGGTACTAGCTCATTCGTCCTTTCCACGGAAAGCACTGTGCAAACAGGGGGAGGCTGGGACAAAAGTCCTGCTGATCTTCACTCAAGCAGAAAATTCTTTTGCAGATGCAAGTGGAGTTTCGCTTGAGTAAGCACTAGGGACTGCAAGACACCTGGCACCAACTGCTGAGGTTGCTCACAAACAGGAAGATGGAAGTTACAAGCAGTCATCTCAGGGTACCTGCAACTGCTTGGGATGCACAGCGGGGCACAAAGGGAACATGGAAATTGGATGTTCAGGTGTGTGAGCGTATGAAGAACATTTGACAACAGCAGGAGGAAATCAGCTGGGCTTGAGGCTACAGAGGTGATTGTCAACAAAACAGCATTTCACTTATATCTAGGACCAATGCTGAGAAACAGGTCAGACAAAAACCCATGAAGGGATGTGAGGGTGGTCAAAAATGGTCTCAATGAAGACACTGTGATATGTGTCAGTAATGAGGCTTCCAGCCCTGACTCCAAGCTCAGACCTGGAATCAAAGAATAATGCTGCTGCTTTGCCCCACAGGGAGATGGAAAGCCAGAGATGATGGCTAATAGCCCAGACTCCAACTAAACAGTTTTCTATGTAGTTAAGTCTTTTAAGATACCTGACTAATGGGATTGCCTGTTCCCTCTGTGTCTAGGCTACCTGGCCCTTCCCTTTGGGCAGTTTAGAGAGGCATGAGCATGGACTTTGAGCACAAGGTCACTGCTAGCTAAGAGAGCAAGAGCTAGAGAGCTACAGTGTCAATACGTGCCTGGTGAAGCTAATCACACCCAGCCCTGTCTCTTCTTCCCATGAGGGTCGTTGCTGTCCCCAGCTGAGAAATACTCTGTAGTGCAGGGCTGACAAGTTGCTCGTGGTGTTTGTGGTGGCCAAGCGCAGTGTGATACAAACTGTGCATGGGCATTACAGCACTGTCAATAACAAAACCCCACAGGCTGGGTTTTCTTGAAAGATCTAGAGCTACGAAACATATAAAAGCTGGATTACTACCATAGGAAATAAAGTAATAAAAACCCCAAAACAAAAGGGGGAGTCAGCATGTGAATGTGCTAGGGAAAAAGAAACGATAGCACCTCTAAGGAGGGGGTAGGGAGAGTGAGAGTGAGATGAGGTCAAAAGGAACCATGTTGTGTTGGAGCCCACAATGTACTGGAGGAGCTGCTGGGGACAGTCTGGTGGAAAGCAAGGAGGAACATGCTGAGTCATGCTAGCAGCATGGCACCACATCTTCCAGGTGTCACACCAGGCTGACCAGCTTTGAGGAGCTCGAACCAAAGGGGAGGGCAAGCAGGGCAAGGTCCTTGGCTAATGATGCCCTGCAGCACATGTGCTCAGCCACAAAACTGCCAGGCCTGTATTTCTGAAGCCAAGGCTGGTGTTGGTAATTGAAGACCCCCTTTTCCACCCAGCACTGACCTCCGTTCTTTCCTCAGATCCAGGGCAATAAGAAATCCCTGTTAGTTCTTGGAGGGAACAGCTGTCTGCTCTGGGAAAGCGTCCCAGAGGCTGCTCGCAGTCC
>NW_009929279.1:6095-10663 GCF_000696875.1 Nestor notabilis
TGGGCCCCAGCAATGAAGCTCCCTGAACAGTTGGGCTCTGCTCCCCTTTCCTGGCCCCATTCTGTGTGTATTACAAAACAAATAACCCATCGCTATACAATGTAAATATCTGTGACTGGGCAACTGTAGCAGACACTTGTGCATACTGAGATCAGCACTGGAGGAAAGGGTGGCAGGTTGGGCCCATCCTCCTGGGCTCCTCCGTTGTGGAGGTCCCTTACATCTCCTTGGTGTTCATTCTCTTGGTCTTCTCAGCTGTCTCCTAGAGAAGGAGAGCACAAAAGTGAAGCTCTGCGCTGACCAGGAGCTGGCAGTGCACTGAAGCCTTTAGTCCATCCACAAGCAGTGTCAACAGTGGCTTACACCTCAAAGCCTCACACCTGTATTTGTCCCCACAGACAGCAGAGATCCCCCTTATACCAGAAGCCTCTAAGTGACAGAAGCAGAGGGAACCCCTCTAGCAAGGAGAGACTTAGTGCAAGCAGACCTTCCCAGCCTCATGCTAACCTGATGCTTCTGCAGTTCCTGAATGTATCTAGCCAGCTCCTCCTCAGTCAAGTCTTGATCAGGTCGCTGTCTCTGAGCAGTCACCTTCTCATTCTTCCCTGCAAACGAAATGGAGTTTACCGTTATCACAACTAGGGGATGCAAATTTCAGAGGCTGGACCACGTAGAACAAAAAGAGGCAGGTTGGCCACAGCATACCCCAAGCCTTAGGAAGGCTTTGCTGAAGAAAGCCACGAGTTGGCTTCTTAGAAAGAGAATGGGCTAATGGGCTTTGTGGCTGCCTGGGACTTCAGTACCTGGGTATCCAGTCTGTCCCCATCTCTTCCTCCCGTAAATAATAAAACCATAACAAAGAGACTGAATATTGTTTAAAAGAAGCACCTATAATTAGTTCAAACATCTTGGTCTCTTGTAGGGAATAAATGGAGGGCAACTGCCACCCAAGCACAACTGATGCCTAATGAGGAGGTAATTTTGCTCAGTGAAGATGCAACTTGCTGATGTATCTGATCTGATTCTTTGATTTCATTATCCCTCTATTAACAGCCTCTAACCCCTCTGCTGCTCTGACATGGGCATAAAGTCAAGGAATTGTTGTTCCGTCGTATGCTTTCATCACGGATGCAGGGAACAAAGCAGGCATCAAGACCCGGTGTTGCACAGGAACCTTGAAGGTTTTTTCTATGGAGGCAACAAAAAGAGCCTCTCATTGAGTTACTTAACCTCTGAGACCTACCCATGGCTCCTCTGGCAGCTCTATTAGTACTAATTACAGTTTTCTTTTTGAGATGAGCTCCCAGTGCCACAGTCAAATCTGAGCTGAGGTGATCTGGAAGCCTCTACTGCAGAAGCCCAGATAATCATAAAAGAAACTGTACATACTTACTGCTGTTCCCCCCTCTCCTACTTTGCCCAAGCTACTGACTATAGGTCTGAACTAATGTACTGCTGACAGCTCCCACACAGCAATGAAAACAAAGCTCATGCAAAGGCCTGGTTCTAGGGAAGAAGGCCAGAAAAATGCAGCACAGTGCTGGGATGGTGGATGTGGCTCCTTGAAAGGACCTGGATATTTCCCAAGGCTTTACACTGGCCCTGAACCATCTGTGAGAAGGCAAAGCGACAGCTGTTGTTCACAACCCCTCAGTGACTTCTCCCAGTTGTAACATGGCTGTGAAAGTTTAAAGGATCTTCCAAAGGAAGAACAGACAAAGAATCCAGCCTTGCTACAAAATCACCTCCCTTCACTTCCATCACCATTATTTTCTTCTACAGTTTTTATGGCAAGAAGCTAAAGTGCTTTCTCAGCATTACTGGATGAAGTCTCCTATCTTCCCTTTGGCACAGGACAGGACGCCTAGCTCCTGCTCTACAGATACCATAAACACACATACAGTGAGGATACACAGGAAAGCTGACTTGCTCACACCTAGTTTGTATGGTTGCAGTGACCTGTTTGGTCTGTTTATGACCTAAGCCAGCTGGATGCAGAGCAGCTCTTGTCTGGAAGACTAGGGGCTGAATTTTTGCAACACCAAATCCAAACTACAAATGCCAGCAGCACTGCCCCCAAGCCAGTTACACACTTTCTGACCTCTAGAACAGAACCAGCTTGGGTTTGGCCAACATGCAGCATGGGAGGGTGATGCAGAAGCCACCCATAAAGAAGCTGAGGAAAAGTTGGAGAGAGAATAAATCTGGGTAGCTGGTGCTCTCAGAAAGATAAAAAGCAAAAATGCCTTTTGTATGAAACCAAACGCAGTGTGAGAGCATACGGACCCTCGCATGTCATCGCAGTGCACACCCAGTTCCCACAGGCACACACGCAGCGGTTGCACTCCACCTGGGTCTCTGCTCCATCCTCATAGGATTCATCTTCCAGGGCACACTCTAGAGAAACACAAAACAAGGGCAGTGGTTGTGAGATAGCAAGCACACTAAAGACAACATACTTTGGAGATGCCCTGAGAGAGAAAGGTATGAGGTTTTGGAGGAGGCTTTCATTTCCCTAACCACCAGAAGTTTCCTAACGATTAAAATATTCATGCAGAGTTTGGTGTGTGAAATCAGCCAAAAATAATTTGGGAAAGTCAAACAGTTCATTTTGCTTCTTCAAAAGAACACATTTCAATTTCTCAATTCCACGTGAAATCTCAGTATTGGATTTGTTTGAATTTCCTTATCTGTTATTATATAGAAAAGAGACCCCAAAGTGAAAGTTCTGGTTACTCTGAAAAAATTCCTGTTCCAGGTGGGCAGAAGCTGGGGAAATGATTTGTGTATTTGCTGTTGCCCTGAAAAGGAAGGAAAAAAATTACTTCTCATTTCAGCTCACATTTCTTCTCAAAGCCCTTCTGTATGTTTAAGCCAAGGCCCCAAAGCACTCAAGGGCCCGTATGGTGTTAAGTGAAAACCAGCTCGTGATTCTTTGTGGGGAGGTGCAGCATCCCTAGCTTGCCATTGAAATAGACAACACAGGGTTTGACTTAATGATCCCTAGGAAGCATAACCTCTCTCTGCTCTTCCTGCAGAGGAATTTAAATCTGGCACCTTTGGACCAGCACCCCCTGAGGAGACACTGAGACGAATGGCCAGGCATGCCTGGTCAGGTGCTTGCACATGAACTGTCATACTAAGCAGGATTGGGAAGGATAGTGAACTTTGAGATGTTCATCAGGGAGGCTCTCCGTGTGAGAGGCAGAACATAGCAGGACTTTAGTCTGGTCCAACTTTCCTAAGTTATCCAGACGTGAACTCCTCACGATTTATCTCCGCAGTATTAAACACATGCCTTGACCTTCCAAGCACACCATACCCATTTGACCTATGCCCTCACTTCTAAAATCCAAACCTTTTCCATCACAAGAGCTGTGGGAGCTCTGGGACAGAAAAAGCAGTAGGTTGGACAATGCAGGAACAAGGGTTGCTGTTTGATCAGAGATACGCATGTATCAACATTGCCTCTGGGAGCAGAATTCCAGCATCTGATGTTTGGCCCAAATCTGGTCTCTTTTCCTTCCTCCTCTCCCAGGACCCCCTGGTTCCCCAGTATAAGTGAGGCGTTCCTACTTTTCTCTGGTGGGTTGAAGGACGGGCTGAGGCACTTGAGAAATTCATTGAAGCTGAGCTTCCAGTCAGCATTTTCATCTGACAGCTCGATGAGGGCATCTACACAGAGTCCCCTGAAAGGAAACACAGAGGCATGTTTTGCACAGGGCTGGACTAGGCTGGTTCCTGCTCTACTGGCTTCAGTGTACAGACGAGTAAAACCAGGAAATACACGGGCTCTGAGGTGCCTGGCAGAAGTGGCTCTGCAAGGAAACCTCACTGGATACAGACAGAAGAAAAACAGTCACAAAATACTCTGCTGAAGGAATGGGAAGTGAGGGGATATTCAGAACAGCAATTGACATTGATGTGCTGTCACATGAGTAGAGATGCAAGCACAGCATAACCACAAGCAGCTTGTTCTCCTCATTGTCTCGCACACAGAAAAAGGCATGCACACAGAAAAAGGGAAGCCTCTCAAACTGCATTTTCATGTGATGTACCACCTCTAACTGCTGGCTGCCAATAAGTGGGTTTTCTTCCTTGCACTGAATCTAGCTATCAGGCAAAAGGTGAGTAAAGTCCACTGCAAGAGCAATTTACTAGGGAATAAAAAAGACAACAAATTTTCTGCCCCCGCTAACTCACCTTCTGGTTGCACACCTACCAGATTTAAGGTAGAAGAGTTGGAATATGTGCCTAACGTGAAGGGTAGGGGTGGGACTGCTCCTTTTGGTGGTATTCACACCTGATTAAGTGAAAAGCCACTTCATATGGTGTTATCTGTGTTAGTGCAAGCCCTAACTGATACGACCTTCCATAAGGGGATTTTCATGCCCCTTCTACCACGTCTGTCCCACTGGCCCTCCTGGCATCCTGACCTGAGCAGCTTGTTGGTCTCCTGGTCCATGTAGGTGGTGATGTTGATAGTGGTCTCATTCTGCTCCACAAACTTCAAGAATTCAGTGGAATCCAAGCGAGAATCACCATTGTCAAAGCTCTGTAGGGAACGA